>NC_056726.1:1773258623-1773333623 GCF_019279795.1 Protopterus annectens | reverse complement strand
AAATAATTCAGATTGCGAGAAAAGGTATTCTTTGTCAGCTGGCACAGTGCACTGTTATTCCATAGTGCAAGTCCTGATGCTAACCATGCTTAGAGGTGCTTAACAAAAATGTTTTAAGTATCTTTCTGACATCAAAAGGTTGCTTAATAATTATATCATTTTCCTGTTTTTGGAGCATAGTCATGGCATTCATTGCCCTACAAATTTGTTATGATTAGTGGCACACTCATAATCCTCTATGTTATTCAGTTCTTCCAGATTTTTTAAACAATAGTACTTTGCCAGCAAAACTTAAAAGTTGTTTTCCATGACAAGCATTCCATGATCTATACATCATGCTCTCAGTGTTGAGGAAAAGAGAAAAACATCCTAAAAACATTGTAACAGTCTTTTATCAGTCTAGGGAATAATAAATGGGAACCCATCAAGGTGCTCACGCCCCACATGTGTCATATACTGCCCCTGTATGCATCTTGTATGTCATGTCTGTTAACCTACCCATCCGCCCTCCCCAAATATACCTACAGCCCCTTCCCAACATCCCACTCCCACCTGAAAAGATAATGGAAGGGCAATATGTTCCCATGAAACAATCTCACCCCCATACATGGCTGTCCATTCTGCACGTGTCCACTGGACATGTGTAATCCGGTCCAATTGGCATCACAATGCATTTATGTTGTCCTCACCCCTCTCCCAGGGATTTGAGGGTCCACATCTACCTCCAACTTCAGTGTTTATGCACAGCAGAAATGGGCAGTTATGGACCTTTCCTACACCCTTAATGCACATGCCTAGCTATTTCCCCTACTGTCTTGCCCTCATTGTGCCCGTTTTTCACCACTTTCCTATCAACCTTTTTTTCCATTCCTTTTAAAGAGGTTAGCGTGGGGGTAAGCGAGAGTGTTCTAGCCAGCAACAAAAGGACCCTGCACAAAGTGATTTTCCACTAAACTATGGCAGCTATACATAGCCCTGATGTTTCCACAAACATATCTTCCAGCCCAGTCATTCAAAAGTACAGAGAATGTATTGCAACATATAGCTGTATGTGTGTGAGTAAATATATTAATGTCTAAACAGGTGCAACCTATTGATATATGTGTATATTATATATATATATATATATATATATATATATATATATATATATATAAATATATATGAACATATATACATGCATATGCTTACATCTATGGATATATATGTCTACATCTACATGTGTAAATATATGCAGCAGGTCATGTATATGTCAGCAGATATATACATGTACATATATAGGTGTATACCAACAGACATCTGGTGATAACAATGGGGACATAACACAAACATATATGTTCTCATGCAACGTTAATGGTGTTGAGAGGCCCCACACAATATAAGTCTGGTATGAATAGGTATACACCCACCCAGCCAAGCACATCCCATCTGTAATACAGTAACAAGTGTTGCAGATCCCATAACCAGGACCACACATGACATGGCCATCCCTAGCATACATATACACAGACAGATATATGCAGATACAGGCATATATATATATATATATATATATATATATATATATATATATGTACACATACACACACAGAGATATGTACAATATGATACATATGCAGTACGTGCACACAGATTGAGCAGCCAATATTCCTGCAGTCACCACCTTACCAACTGGAAACTGTATAAGCCACCCATTCGAATGACATTCATAGCCTGCAAAACATACCCACAGAGATATTAAAGGGTATAACACCACACACAGGTGCCCATAGAATGTGTTAGCTATATTTGTGTACCATGACAGTTGTATATGCCATGTCATATAGCCATTTAGACACTGATATCCATATGAACAGTGTAATGCAACTGTGAAACAGTTATACTGAGACAATAGTCTAGTAAGGTTGACACATGTTGCTGTCCAGGCCGAGGCCTTCTAGTAGTACAACAGTAATGACAGACTGGCCCACAGCATACCAGACAATCAACAGTACGTAATGCATATGTATAGGTCAGCAGCCTCTATCTACACTCTGTACACAATCCCCAGGGGGTACAGACCCCAGTTGATACAATGGGATGTATCTGTTACATAACAAGGCATAACTGACACCATAACAATCACACTGACAAACAGAACAGTCCGTATGGCAGGAGGCAGTAGGCCTGCATTTACCCATGGTGGACTGTATGATAATGTACATCCAGATACCTTAAGGCAGCTTACCCCAGATACCCACACATGTTGTAACAGCCTAGGTTAGTCATGGTGCACCCCCCCCATACTCTCTATTACTGGGCCATATACCACGGTTACGTACACCGCCCTCTGCAGTGCATTAGGGCACACATGTATTGTGTAGGTGGAGCCCACACATATACGGCCCCAACCCCCAAGTATGTGTGGCGGACACAACAGCAGTGGAGGGATGGCAGGAATGACAGCATGACATACACACAGCCTACTACATAACAAACCCTGACAGCATGTCACATGTGCTAAGCCAGGTATGTAGGTGGAGGACAGCATCTGGAACACAGGCACATATGTGTACAACTGTTGTCATACAGTAAGCAAGATATGTAAATGTGTACATATCTATATGGATATATGTATAATGATATGTACGTATATGTTTGACATATGTCCTGCGCATGGAGTGGAGCCCTACCTCAGCCCCAATAATCCCAACCTCTCAGTGCAAGGGGATGTCATGTATGTATTGCAGGTATATTTGTAGACTATTGCGGCCATAATAAGGATCGTCTTCACAGACATGGTGTGTGTGGGTGGCCAAATCTGCTGTGGACATGTGCGCCATTGGCTACTGACAGACATCCTAAGGTCATCATAGTACAGTACCACTGCTAGCACAGTAACTCCCCTGTGGACTACAACTGTGATATGCTCAAAATATGTGGACAGTCTGACACACACTGGTCAGTCCAGGGGTATACACAGAGCCCCTTCATGCAAGACATGTGGACCAGGCCTGTCAATATGGATGTTAACAGCCATGTAAATGGGTATAATGTGTAAATACAGGTATACATTTGCCCCTATTGGTTATGCATTCATACACCCCTGTCTGTCCTGACACATAATAACCGCTGGTACAGAGGTACACAGGTGCCATGGCCACATACTACCCACTAGTTAGTGACATACATCTGAAAGAACACCGGCGACTAGATACAAGTAAAGGACCAGAGCGATCCTCTCCCTGAATCACCCTATCTTTACAGACTAAAGGACTACTGAAACGTCTGCTTTAGCTTCCTTAACTTCAGCCCATAACTGAACTCTGAAATCACCCTGTTGGTCATGAAAGAACACCATCGACTAGATACAAGTAAAGGACCAGAGCGATCCTCTCCCTGAATCACCCTATCTTTACAGACTAAAGGACTACTGAAAGTATGTGTAGAATACTGATAAACTGCTAGTGCAGAAGCCTTTTACATACCCCTACTAGGTGGTGAGGGTTTGCTCTGTATCTGGTGTCGCAGCATCCAATCCTTCCCAAAGTCTGACTCTACTTTCTGGCCCATTTCAGCCTTCTCCCTGTATTACTGGCCCCCCTTTAGTTCTCTTCTCTATTTCTGCAAGCACTATTTTTCTTTTTATCTCCATTTTACCTACTCTGCATCTTGCTTGTTGTTGCTTGGAGACTTTATACTGCTGCTGGCTGCTAGATAGCAGCCTTGACCTAGTATTTACTCTCTCCTTTGGTACAGCATCTCCTACTCTCATTAGTGCTGATTTTTTCAATATATCTCCTGCTTCCCTACTTACTTCAACTGCTATCTGCATTTTCTGTTGTTTCTTCTACTCCCTATGTGCTTTCTCCACCCTATGCATATTCCCTGCATTTTCTGATTGTTCCTATCCCCACTCTTAAATTTGTCTCTTACCACTCCGTTCGCCCTGCGGTCTCACTCTGCTCCCCTACCCTGCCCCCAATTCCCACCCGCTCATAGGGGTCGTAAACTTATACAAATACACCACACCCTTCCTCCTACTACAGCCAATCAATAGTTATCCCTCCTCCTGCCTATTAAGCCACACCCCTCTATGTATTTCCCATAAACCTTCCCCTCCACTTCAAGTGCCATCACCTTTGACACATACTTACTGTGCCTTATTACCTTACTTACACCTTTAAATATCTACTAAATTATTTTATCATACCTTCACCTACTACCACAGCTGAATTCAAGATGTTACTTATCACTACTCTGCTATCTTCTTTAGCCACTACCTACATCTTAACATCCTTTGAACATTCTCTACACCTTAAACCTCACTACACTCTCAAACAAACCACACTAATACTAAACAACAACTTCACTCACATAAACATAATCTCTGTTCGAAGCTACCTACCAGCAAAATACCACAGACTGTCCCACATCAAGTACAATAGTCCACAAACTAAGAAAGCTCTATACCTTATCTGCAATTTTTATAATCCTTGGTTTAGACAAAAAAACAATTCATTACTAGATGGCGACATCCACCCAAATCCTGGCCCAGCCAAAACAGTTATAACTAATCACCCTGACCCCTGTCCCCCTATCTCTCCTGCAAATTCCAAACTCACAAACTCATTATATATTGCACATCTCAATATACGTAGTATTAACAACAAACTTACTCACCTCCATGCTCTACTGGATGAGCAATCCTTTGACATACTTTGCCTTTCAGAGACATGGCTAAAGCTCTATACTCACGACACTGAAATTACCCCACCAGGATATAATATAATAAGGATAGACCGCAGAAATAAGAAGGGTGGAGGAGTAGCTATTCTCTTTAAAAACAGCCTACAAGTTACCTCCCTAGAGTATAAACCACCCCCTGAGAGGAATGTTGAAATCCTAGCTTCCAAACTTCAGCTAAACTCTACAAAATCCATTTACATCATATGTATCTATTTACCCCTGGTAATAATATCAGTATACTCAAGGATATCCTCAGCTGCCTATCACCACACTTCCCACACGAAATAGTAATACTAGGAGATTTCAATATTGACTGGAAGTGCATCAGTAATGAAAATTCTACTTCTCTCATCAACCTCCAGGGTTTCTCTCAACTAATTTCCTCCCCAACTAGAATTAACAAACCAAGTAAAAAGGAAAGTATCTTAGATTGGATTCTTATAAATAAACAACACCTTAATTATAAGGTAGGACTTCTCCCAGATAATACTAGCGACCACTCATTAACCTACTTAATCAGGCAAAAAAAACATTTTACCCATAAAGCCACATATAAAACAATAAGGTCAATTAAACACTTTAACCCTGAACTATTCCAAAATGAACTAGGTGCATGCAATTGGTCCCCCTTAAAAAGCCTCCCAATTGAAGAGGCCGTTGAATACTTTAACACTAAATTCTTAACCATCCTTGACCAGCATGCTCCAAAACGAATGCTAAGAATTAGGTCTAAGCAAGCCCCTTGGCTCTCCACAGCCACTAGACAGAAAATGTTACTCAGAAACAAAGCCTGGAACACACGGAGAACCACCAAAAATGACTCAGATCATCTGACATTTAGACAGCTCAGAAATGTCACAAAAAAAGCTTTAATCTCCGACAAAAAAACATTTTTATACAGAAATGCAACAAAAACATCAGAATAATCCACAAAAGTTCTGGGCAAGCATCAATAGATTGCTTCACCCAGATCAATCCACAACACCAACCCCACTAGGTAGTACACATGAAAACCCAAAGCAAGCTGCAAATGCCTTTAATACCTTCTTTACAGAAGCCATTCAATCTCTAGCAAACCAACTATCTCCTGATAGCTCTACCCTTCCTACCGCCTATACTAGCTCTCCTCCTACATTTCAAATGCAACCCATCCCAACACACTACATTTGCAAACTCTTACTTAAATTAAAACCTTGCACTCCATCAGCTGACCAACTACCTGCAGAATACCTGCAAAAAGCAGCTAAAGCAATAGCCTATCCTATAGCCATCCTTATCAACAGAACCATTAGTGAGGGAACAATACCAGTAATCTGGAAAATCTCTCACATTATCCCCCTTCACAAAGGTGGGAGCTCTAATGAACACTCCAACTATCAACCAATAGCCCTACTTTCCCCTTAGCAAAAATTATGGAAAAATGCATGCATAATCAACTTCTCTACCATCTAACTAAAAACAACCTGCTTGCTGAGTGCCAACATGGCTTTAGGCCATTCCACAGTACTACAACCGCTCTCCTATCCTTCTCTAACACCATCAACAAAAATAAAAATAGCAATATTCTTACCTTTGCTCTATTTATTGATCTTTCAAAAGCTTTTGATATGGTTAATCACCAATTGTTCCTAAATATTCTCATATCTCTTTCTCTTGACACTCAAGCTATAAAATGATTCAGGTCCTACCTCTACAGTAGGCAGCAATCAGTGCTCTGGGAGAATCACCTATCTTCTCATCTGCCTGTTACAATAGGTGTACCGCAGGGCTCTATTTTAGGCCCTCTCCTTTTCTCAATTTTCATCAATGATTTACAATTAGCAATCCCTCAGGCTACCTGTATGTAATATGCAGATGACTCGACAATAATATGCTCAGCCAATTTCTCATCTGAACTACAATTAAAAACACAAAGATTATTTAGCAAAGTAGAAACATGGTTTCTGCAACGATGCCTCCTCTTGAAACCAAAAAAAACTAAGCTCCTACTTTTCACTCCTACCCACAAGTCCACACAAATAGATTTCACACTTGCATCTAACAATGGCACACTCATAACGCCTGACATAACTACCAAACTCTTAGGTGTTACTATTGACAACCACCTCACCTTTGATACACAAATAAACAATACAGTAAAAACAGTCAACAAAAAAATGGGTTCCCTCTACAGGATTAGACCTTTCCTTACTTCATCTGCCAGATCCACTATTGCCCACTCTCACCTAATATCTGCACTTCTGTATGCTTCTTCTATCTATACTAACATGTCAAAGAATAATCTTTTAAAACTTGCCAAAACCTACAGCAACATTGCCAGATTTGCCACTTAAAATCCCTTCCGAACCTATCACTGTCAGAATCTACAACAACTAGGTTGGATGGAACTCCAGAATCAGCTTATGTTTAACCAACATACTATTATCTACAAGACCCTGTACCAGCCTCATAATCCTCCAACACTATCTTCCCTTGTCACTCCCTACAAAAACCTGAACACCTTACGCTCCTCTGATAAACTACTAGTTAGAATAAGCAAATCCAGAAACCTGGCTGGTGACTCTCTCTTTTCAAATACAGCTGGGAGACACTGGGACCTTCTTCCTAGTGATCTAACATCACTTTCCTCCCGTACTATCTTCAAACAAAAGCTCAAAATCTATCTTAAATCACACTGGCTCTGTCCTTCCTGTAACCCTGGCTAACCTTTACTGTAACTGCTATGCTTTCTCTCTTTTCTTCTTCTTCCATTCTACCTCTCACTCCTTCTTACTTATTTCTGAAGAAATTAGAATGTAAGCTAAGCAATCAAGTTAAATGATTATTCTTTTGAATGAGTTTTTAACCATATACTATCTTAAATCACTTTAACTTGCTCTGTAAATTGAAATGATCTGAAAGAATGTGCTAACAGTGAAGTGACCAATATTATCTGTAATACTCTGTTCAATATTACATGTATGTTGTTGTATATTATATATATATATATATATATATATATATATATATATATATATATATATATATATATATATATTTATTTATGTCTTTCTAACTGTTTGGAGCTTTTCTCCCTGGGCCTCTACTGAAAAAGGATACGTATCCAGTTAGACTAGCCCGGTCAACAAATGTAAAATAAAATAAAATAAATAAATCATTTTTCTACCAGTTTCATGTGAGACTTCTTTTTTTTTCTTTCAGCTGCTCCCGTTAGGGGTCGCCACAGCAGATCAACTGTTTCCATTTCCTCCTGTCCTCTGCATCTTGCTCTGTCACATCAACCACCTGCATATCCTCTCTCACCACATCCATAAACCTTATCTTAGGCCTTCCTCTTTTCCTGTTACCTGGCAGTTTCATCCTTAGCATCTTTTTCCCAATATACTCTGCATCCCTCCTCAGCACATGTCCAAACCAACGTAATCTTGCCTCTCTGGCTTTGTCTCCAAACCTTCCAACCTGGGCTGACCCTCTAATATACTTATTCCTAATCCTGTCCATCCTCGTCACACCCAGTGCAAATCTTAACATCTTCAACTCTGCCACCACAAGCTCTGACTCCTGCCTTTTTGTCAATGCCACTGTCTCCAACCTGTATAACATAGCTGGTCTCACTACCTTCTTGTAGACCTTCCCTTTCACTCTTACTGGTACTCGTCTGTCACAAATTCCTCCTGACACTCTTCTCCACCCACTCCATCCTGCCTGTACTCTATTCTTCACCTCTCTTCCATACTCACCATTACCCTGAACTGTTGATCCCAAGTACTTAAACTCATTCACCTTCACCACCTCTACTCCCTACATCCTCACCATTCCGCTATCCTCCCTCTCATTCACACACATATATTCTGTCTTAGTCCTGCTGACCTTCATTCCTCTTCTCTCTAGAGCATATCTCCACCTCTCCAGGGTCTCCTCCACCTATTCCCTACTCTCACTACAAATCACAATGTCATCTGCAAACATCATAGTCCACGGGGACTCCTGTCTGATCTCATCTGTCAACCTGTCCATCCACCATTGCAAATAAGAAAGGGCTCAGAGATGATCCTTGATGTAATCCCACCTTTACCTTAAATGCATCCTTCACTCCCACCGCAGACCTCACTGCTGTCACACTACCCTTGTACATATCTTGTACCACTCTTACATACTTCTCTAACACTCCCGACTTCCTCATACAATACCACAACTCCTCTCTAGGCACCCTGTCATATGCTTTCTCTAAATCCACAAAGACACAATGCAACTCCTTCTGACCTTCTCTGTACTTCTCCATCAACACTCTCAGAGCAAACATCGCATCTGTAGTGCTCTTTCCTGGCATGAAACCATACTGCTGATCACTAATCATCACCTCCCTTCTTAACCTAGCTTCCACTACTCTTTCCCATAACTTCATGCTGTGACTGATCAGCTTAATCCCTCTGTAGTTACTACAGCTCTGCACATCACCCTTATTCTTAAAAATCAGTACCAAAACACTTTTTCTCCATTCCTCAGGCATCCTCTCACTTTCCAAGATTTCATTAAACAATCTAGTTAAAAACTCCACTGCCATTTCACCTAAACACCTCCATGCTTCCACAGGTATGTCATCTGGACCAACAGCCTTTCCGTTCTTCATCCTCTTCATAGCTATCCTTACTTCCTCCTTGCTAATCCACTGCACTTCATGATTCACTTCCGCACATCATCCAACCTTCTCTCCCTCTCATTCTCTTCATTCATCAACCCCTCAAAGTACTCTTTCCATCTGCTCAACACACTCTCCTCGCTTGTGAGTACGTTTCCCTCATTATCCTTTATCACCTTTACCTGCTGCACATCTTTCCTAGCTCGGTCCTTCTGTCTAGCCAATTGGTACAGGTCCTTTTCTCTCTCCTTAGTGTCCAACCTTTTATACAACTCTTCATACGCCTTCTCATTAGCCTTTGCCACCTCTCTCTTTGCCATGCACCTCATCTCCTTATACTCTTGTCTACTTTCTTCATCTCTTTGACAATCCCACTTCTTCTTCGCCAACCTCTTTCTCTGTATACTCTCCTGTACTTCTTCATTCCACCACCAGGTCTCCTTGTCCTCCTTCCTCTTTCCAGATGTCACACCAAGCACCCTTCTAGCCATCTCTCTTACTAGCTCTGCTGTAGTTACCCAGCTGTTCGGTAACTCTTCACTGCCACCGAGTACCTGTCAACTCTTCCCTTAACATCACCTCACAACAGTTTCATATGAGACAATGTACAAAATGTCTTGCTGAAGATCAGAAATATTACATCTGTAATGCTTTTTTTACCTATTTCAATGTTGACCCATCAGACAACTATACAAGCAGATTGAGCTGAAGTGAAAAACTTTTTTTTTACTTTTTATTAAAATTTTAACAATAGAAGAAAAAAAGAAAAAAAAACTTAACAAACACATAACTGTTTACAAGAGTTCATAACAATAATGCCATATGAAAAACTTTTAAATCATTAATATTTTTAGGTAGATCTCTAAGTTTAAGCCAAGATATATAATGATGTGTTGCATTTAAGCTCTCATCATCATACCTGACAGTTCAGCTTCTAATGCATAAAACCATGCTATCAGACATTTACAGGTTCTAAAAAACTGTTCTGCAGAATCTGTAGTATAGGTTCATGGTTAGTACTAGGCTAGCTGCTCTTGTGGCCCATTTGAGAATCAAACCATGGAGCTTATGTCTAAAGAGTAAACACCTTAACCATCATGGCAGCCCCCAACCACAAAGTAAATAATAGGCTAGCTGTCCTTGTGGGCCATTTTAAGCCTACCTAATATCTGTCAAAGGTTAAAATTTAACCTTGCACATAGTGTCCATGAGGTATACAGCTTCAACATTCTGCCAGCTCCCAACTTTCTTTAAGATGGAGCTGTGGGTAATAAGCCTTTAATTAGATGGCCCTTTCCTGACTCTATATTTATACAACTAAAATGCTGCTGCTGTCATCTTTTATTATTATGACAACAATCTAGTTTCTAAGGAAAGAACTTTCATGCCTATGATTTACTAAGCACCACGTGCTACTCATAGTTAATGTTTCCTTGTGACTTTACACTTTCATGTCTGCTTTTCCATATTTCATACCTGGTCACTTTCATGTCTGCCCCCTTAATTGCTGCTGTGACTGTACATGTTGGACCCCTGCCTTGGTACTCTTTTGCAGATTGAAAATCCTTAGCATGCTTAACCACTTGCTTTCACTAATGTAACTCCGATTCCTCTTATGTTTCCTAAATTATCAAAAAAAGAAAAAAAAAATTGACTGTCCTTCCCACCTGTCCAGGTTCTTCCCTACAGCCACACTAGTCTGCCAAATGAGTTTTGTTGTCTTAACTTTCTGCTACCCATTCATGTCCCTTTTCCAATCTACTCTCATTTGTTATCGTATGTAACTTTCACTTTCCATAGATTATTTCTCCTATCTTTTTTTCTCCTTTCATCTAGTCCATTTCTTTAACACTCCTTTGTTCTTCTGATAAAGGACACATAGGCTCATAGATTCTAAGGATAAAAAAATCAGTAGGTCCTTTTTAAACCTAGCCATGCATCCCAAATCAGTGACAAGTTTTGGTACCCTTGATAATGTCAGAGGGGGAATGAAAGATGAAACATCTATAATTGGTCTACTTCACTTCACCAAAATCCCATTTCACTGACATTCATTTCATTGAGACCAAATCACCTAAAGTTCATAACACTGACAATTCATTTCACTGAATTGTAAGCTATAGACTTGATGTGGCAGTGTGTAGAGTACTGTGAGGCAGGTAAAAGGTATATACCCTTTTCCTCACTGTAGTGCGACCTGGAGTTAGTATATATAGCTAGGGGAATGTGGGGGACATATCCCCCCCCACTTAGTTTGGGTTTCTAGTGTCTGTTTTTTGTTAAGATGATATATAAGTAGTTTTTAAGTTGTGGAAAGAGGTAGCCCTTAGTTTTGTGTGTTTGTTTTTGTATGGTTTCCCATTTAGGGTTGTGAAATTTAGCATTTTTAGCTGTCGGTGAAATGAGATTCAGTGAAATGAGTTGTCAGTGTTGTGAACTTTAGGTGATTTGGTCTCAGTGAGATGAATATCAGTGAAACGGGGTTTCAGTGAAGTGAAGTAGACCCTCTACAAGCAGGGTCATGAGAGGTGAACCATTTACAGGCTGCACATGTCCATTAGAGATATAGGTGCCAAACCAGGGATGAATTTCTAGTTTGCCATCCAGTTATACAGGTTACACTTGAATTGAGTAAGGAACTTTGCTTCATATGAACAAGGAGTCTATTCCAGAGGAGCGGTAGTCTCTGGGATAAAGATCTGTCTCCTCAGCAGGCACTATTTATATCACATAGGAGTTTTGAGTCTTTAGAGCAGGTAATTCTGATGCTGTTTTGGGGATATGCAGGAAATCAACCAGAGTGGGGTCTGAAGATACCTTGTACTCCAGACATAGATCTCCCCTCAGTAGCCTGTAAGAGATGGCATACAAGATCAGGACTTTGAGGCTGTCCTCAGAGACCATGGTATTTACACCCTATATTCTTTTAGTGGGGAACATCTGTGGACATTCCAGTTATTGGATGTGCCTGGTTAGGTACAAATCAAAGGGGGTATTGTCCTCAATGATAGGTCTGATGAGTGCTGAATACAGTGGAATGATGACTTGCACTATACCTTTGTTTATAAGTTGTAATTTTCTTTTCACTCTTTCTTCAATGCAGTCCCATATCTGTCTCCTCAGCTCCTGCTGATCTTCCAGGTATTTATCAATGTTTTACAACAGACTTAAGTCAATGCTCCTTTGATTCCAAATATCCATCCTAAAGGCATTCCCCAGTATTATTCATGACACAGTAAAACAGACAAGGTTTGATTACTGTTAGTTACATTGAAAACTGTCTCATTAACAATGTTGTTAACACCAAGGTTCAGTGATGACATTGTTTAATGGTTGGGGTCTGAACTCTGAGATAAAGCCTAAATCCTGTACTAGTGTCCTCTCTCCATGTTGCAAATATTTCTGCTTATTGTACAGTATTCCTGATCCTGACAAATCTATTGCAAGTTTACTTCCCTGCTATGTTTCCAGTTAATGCTTCTTCTAAAAATCAATAACACAAGACTGCCAGCCTTGTATAAAGGAAGCCTTCTGCAAGTAAGCCATCACAGTGCCTTGTTTTAGCATGCTCTGTCATTAAAAAAAGTCTAATTTTTCTGAAAAAAATACATCCTTGTACAATTCTTTATCACTATTTTATCCCAAAATAATACCTTTTGTATTGCTCCTTTCCCAAGGGAATACTTATTAGGTTTAATTTATGTCCATTAAAATGGCTTTCTTCAGGTTGAACACTATTGTCATCGTCCTGCACCAAATTCCTTTTTTTGGGTATATTTCCTTATTGAACAGTAGCCTGCAGACCAGCTTACAATATTCCAAACTAGGCCTTGGCAATAGTACAGTTTTACTACTATGGAACACAGCATCTAGCCTTTCTCTCTCTCTCTCTCTCTCTCTCTTGCTAGTGTCTCTTGCTGCCTCCTTAGAGAAAACTCTTACTTCTATGGAGGTTTTTAAATGAGCTTTAGTGAGATTAATGCTATCTTCTTGGTTGTTTCTCAGTGTCTAGCTGGGATGATTATTTTGTATTTTTTTTTGGGGGGTGGGGGCAGTGCCCCATATTAATAGCCCATAGATTTGGATTCTAAGTAAAATGTGTGGCTCTTTCATTTATAGATAGTCAAATACATTGCTATAGAAGATGGTAGTGATGAGTTTGAGGTTCTGCAGGAAGAATAATTCTGCATATTTTGCTTATAATAATTTGCATTTTACATGTGCTTGAGATGGAATGCAAGATTACAAGAAGGAGTTCATATTTAATTTTAGTGATAAAGTATAATTTTAGCTAAGACATTATGAGCTGTAGGAGTGAGGAAGTGTGAGATTCTATAGCACAGTTTTAGTTGGTGGAGGCTTTTGCTGTATCCTTGTCCAAGGTGATTCCTGGGAACTTCTGTTCTGTAGTAGGTTGCCAACTGTATCAGTAGATCAAACTGTGGAATATAGGAAGTTTGATCAAGCAGATTGAATAGCCAGCTACAGCAAGAATGCCATTCAGCCTGACCAAGTAGGAGATAAAGGTATGCACAGTAATTTCATTGTGCATTTTGAAAATTAAAAATAAACTTTTCACTCTACTGATTTTACTTCAGCTTGTTCTTCTGTCTTTCAAGCTCTAAATATTCCTCTTCAAAATTATCAGTAAAGCAGTATGTCCTGTAATCTAGTTTGTTGACTGTACTGACCCACCATGAATCAAATTAACTGACTGACAAAACAGCTGCCCGTCAACCTAATTATAAAAGTGCTGAGATTTTGCTTGCCGGAATTTTCACAGTGCTTTCATGTCACTGTTCTAAGTTATCCAAAATGCATGATTCATAACAAATTACAAAATGGA
Organism: Protopterus annectens; assembly: GCF_019279795.1. Lineage (NCBI taxonomy): Eukaryota > Metazoa > Chordata > Ceratodontiformes > Protopteridae > Protopterus > Protopterus annectens. Next base: position 1,773,319,410 of record NC_056726.1, on the reverse strand, counting down.
AAAAAAGTATTAGCATAATGCCATAAACTCAAATTATGTTTCATTGTACATATGTTTTATTTTTCTACAGTCAGTGATGATGTTACTATGTGTTTCTGTTTCATTCTTCTGCCTACGCAGGTGTTCTCAACCCAGGCAGTTTGCCCAACATTATGACAACTTGACTTTGATTAATTTGACAAATGCTTTTTAAGACATCCCATTTCATAGATTACAGTAATTGCCCTAGATGAATGTACATTAAAGTGAACTTCATGTCTTACTCCATCTATGTTTAGAACAGCATATTAATAATAATGCATGGCAATTCAGTGTTGCATATAATGAGCATCTCTAAAATGAGATAATGCTGGCATTTAAGATCAGTTAAAATTTAATTATTGGCTATACATTTTGTTAAGCTACAGTTGTAATAACCAAAGTGAAATGATTATCTCATCTATATATATATATATATATATATATATATATATATATATATATATACATATACATATATATATATATATATATATATATATATATATACATATACATATATATACAGTTTTTCTTTAGGGACATGATGGAATAAAAGGGTGCCAGGATCATTCTCAAATGCTGAAGCTCCGATAGGTTTAGGACAGAAAATCAATCACACCCCCAACACACATGAAAACTTTACAATATAATATAACATGACACTGACTAAACCTAATAAAAACTCAGTGCTGGAGCAGAGATATGCACAATCTTTAATACTGCTTGAGGCATTAAAGTGGCACAGCCAGAGGGACATGTGAGCAGATATGCTTTGTCTTGCATGTTGTGGTTTATTTATTAGTGTATTTGGCTCTAAATGATTGTTAAAGGTTGAAATGACACCCTGAACCCATCTGCAAAACAAAAAAAAAACATGGATGGATGGATATTTCTGAGAAAACTGTTGTAAAATATGTCATATAGGCATCAGGTTTCTTGTTCAAATTCTATACAAAGCTAGCCAAATGTGTGCCTGTGCTTTGAATAATTGCTATTAGTTTGGGTTGTGTTTGAAAATGGTTTATTTTTGGGCTTATCAATTTCCTTACTTAAGAAATAAATTAAATAATAACATTGTTAAGTAAAAACATACACTGATTGCCACATTTATTGAAGATACAATATACAACGTCAGTATTATTTATTTGTTTATTTATTAATTTCTTTCCCTGGAACATATGCAAGACTTACTTGAAACCTCAGCACAAATATGAATAGGACATGCTGGAGGGACAGATTCATAACCCAGAGGCTTCCCACACTCTGGAACAGGATACCTGTCCATGTTAGGCAGAGCCCCTCACTGACTCTCTTCAAGAGAAATCTGGACGAATGGATGGGTGATCGTAGGTTTACCCCGGGGGGGTGTCATCTCTGTGTCATTACTAGATAGAGGCACAGTAAACTAAATTTAATTTAAATTGTACACTTTTGTATCATTACATGGGGTGGCGAAAGCCACATACACTTTGGCTAGGCTTATAAATGCCCTAGGGCAGATAGCCTAGTACTATACTATGAAACTATACTATGAAACTATGAAACTACTGGTGTTGCTTTTAGTGTGAGACCTTAAGAACATAAACATCAAACTGCTTGACATCTCTTAGGTAAAGTTGTAGAGCATTATGCCAACCATATGTGTACAAACATTGTAAGGCATCAGGCTATCAAAAATTGTATTTTATATAGAAATGCATAAAAATGTGAGGTGTACAGTTCAAGAGATCTGACTAATCCTCTGCACCAGCACTTTATTTTGTTCATGTTCTGAGAGTCACATAAGGACAATGGATTTTAATTTCCCAGCATTTCCAGCTTTCCCTGAAAAAGAAGATAGACTGTTTATGAAACTGTAGTTAACTGCAGCTCATGCATTGTGTATGATGTGTATTCTCATCTATCCTGCAGCGGTGACTTGAAACATGATAATGTTATTGAGAGCTTCATGGAAGAGAGTCAGAAAAGGCTGCACTGCACTGTAGTATAGTTTGGAAGTTTTGCAACTTACAGCTCAGACTACCATTTTCTGAAAATGAAGAAAAGGAACAGTTAGTATTATTCTGGATGACTGCAGTAGAAAGATTCTTAACCACTAAAATGTATGTTTTATGCATTTGGGTTTAGATTTGCTAGAATCCCTGGAGTCTCTAGTTTTGAGAATCACATTGTTAACACAGAAGACATCTCAGTAAATGCCTTCAAGGAACACCGGTGCAATTCTTAGAACCATTGTTCACAGCTTTCTGATTTAATTTTTTTCCCTCTGCAGCCATGGCCTGATCTGTTAAACAGCTTAATAAGACCAAGCTGGGATCACACTTCTCAGGAAAACTGATAATGAGAATATGCAACCATTGATTATTGACACTTACGAGGATAAAAGGTAAAAAAAAGAATTTTCTGTAAAGGGGCAAAGGTAATATGGTTAATAGCAGAGATCATACCATAGTATGTCTCCTTAGGTGCATTTTTATTAAGATGAATGTCTTAGGCATTTCACTTGTGCATTTCTAGTGTTTTATTTCTATTTATTGCACTTTTTCTCTTTTGTGCATAAATGCAACATGTCATTAGTATATCCAATGTGGTATAAATACTCACTACATAACATACCTCTCAACTGTGCAGATTTCCCAGAATGTCCAAATTTTTGCCTCATAGTTTTGGTTGGTTCCTCATAAAATTTGTGGTTTTCTGGAAACTTACTTCAAGTTGAAGTCACTATATAATAATATACATATGAGTTTCAGAATTCATATCTTTCAGAAAATGTATGCTAACACAAATTTTGTTATTTCAGCAACTTTCTAGGTTTACAAGAGCAATCTGTCCCTATTTTGGGTTTTTGGCACCATTATTTTAGAATTTATCCAGATTTTGTGTGCTAAGAAGTTGAGTGGTATTTTGCTACCATAAATCTATCATGTGATCCAGAGCAAATGACATTTTGTTTCTAGATCTCACCTTAAGAAGATATGCCACATTCTCTGTTTTCTGATCTCTGCAGTCCTCTGTGTAAACACAATTAAATCAATGGTGAAAAATATTCATGTTTTATTTTATCTGGTTATCCTTTGTTGACTGGATTATTCCCAATAGGCTAGTGGCTTCTTTTCAGGGAAGACACAAAGTGCTATTTCTATTTCTGGAGGAAATTTAGTGCATGTTGTGGAGAACTTCCCCTACTCTTTACAGTAGGTTTCATTGTTTTTTTACATCAACTTGAGCTACTATCCTCTCAAGCAGATGGGACTTCAGTTTAATTTCTCATCCAAAGAATGCCATACTCAGAAGTGTACTGCAGAGTCAGCACTCCAGTCACCTGGAGGGGGCATAGAACCCACAGCCTTATGCCAGACAGTGGGTGTTTAAACTGAGCAAATGGCATGCGTGTCAGCTACACTCACCTTCCTAACCCCAACCCCAGCCTAGCAGTAGTTACAGACAGAAAGTCAGATGGCGATGTAATATTATTGCACCAAAAGTGAGGATGCCACCTGTTGCACCCCCAACACTGCTGCATTATATATTTACATTTTGCCATAACCCTTAATTAGTTCCCATTCTGCTCTTCATATTTTATCTGTAATACTTAAGAGATGGAGAAAGATACTGAAGAGACAGAGAAAGAAAAAAAAACAGAAAATGGGAACTGAAAAGAAAAGAGAGTACAGTCGCAGTTGGCCTTAGATAAATTGGTGCCCTAGGGGAAAAGGATCCATGGGGCCCCCAAAGCAGCCCAATCCATCCTGGCATATTTACACTATCCAGATTACTTTATTTTCTTTATTTTTCCTCTCAGAGTGACTTCCTCTTCATTTTTTCCAGTTATTCACTCATTCATTCAACATGTTCTGCCTAGACCAAGAATGCACTCGGAGAACTGTGGAGGAAACAACTGCATAAGTTTGGGGCTGGGGACCATAAGGCCCCCAGATGCCATGCGAACTGTAGATGCTCTAAGGTGCGTATTGGATTTTTTAGACAACCTTTTCCTTCAGTGATTGCTTGAACAAAGAAACATGATCAAAGAAAGAAATTTAGGTCATACTCTTCAACATTTTTTTCTGCATCCTTTTAGCACATCCTAGCTAACCAGGGCTACACTGTAATAACTATTGTTAACATGACTACATTAAACTGGGAGTCAGGAGGCCACTAGGGTCCCAGAAACCATGAGGTTTCTAGATGCTCTGAGAAGCATTTTTATATACTTTTTAACAACCTTTTCATTCAATGATGGCCTGAAGGAAAATCATAATTAAGGAAAGAAATTCTGTCTTAGCCTTCAACTTTGCTTTTTCCTGCATCATTTCAACACATCCTAACTAATAAACATTACCTTGTAATAATTAAGTTAAGCTGCTAGGCACCCAGACGTCATGGTTATAGATGGTCCGAGGAGCATTTTAGAGCTTTTTCCCCCAACCTTTTTATCCAGTGATGGCCTGAACAAAAATTATGCTTATGGAAAAGAATTTCAGTTCTACTTTTCATTAATTTCAAGGAAGAAATAAGATGTATCCAGGTTTTAATGGTTTAAGCTGACCAAACTACCATTTGCAATAAACTGAGAAGACAAATGTTAAGACAAATGCTTGTAAAGATGGCTACATCGCCAGCGAGGTGCTCTGCCTCACATGTACCGGGATTTTTGTTCCACAGCATAGGAGTAAGGATTTGTGAAGAGATTCTGATAGACAAGGAGCTTTATATATTATAATTATAAAAACAGTAATCTGTAAAAATAATCAAAAGATACTTATATTTTGCAGCTCAGTTGCGGTCAAACAACTTCTCCAGCCTGCACTGTGTGCAAAGACCTGGAATATCTGGAAATAGTACCTGGCCCTTAACCCTCACCTCAATATTGGTAGTCACTTTCTGTGAATCCCCCTGTAGTGTTAAATTGGGATTAAAATTAAGGCATAAATGCCTACACTCACATTTCAAACTGCTGCTGCTGTCATATTCATATACAACAGGCCTTCTCCTCCACTACCCCCAAAAGGCAGCCACCTTCTGATGTCAGACTAGGACAAAACTGGAAAAGGTAAATAGAACATAAAATATTTGCTAACAGACATATATAAACATCATGCTTATTTATTCTCACCCAAAAATAGTCACCTGTATATGCATCAGATCTTCGATTTTGAGGAAAATGGAAAAACGTATTACAATAATAATTCCAACTTGTTACTTCTAGAGATAGAGATAGCCTCACATAGAATCTATAGCGGCACTATGTGTACCCTCTGAAGTTTGTGAGGAAAGTTAAATAAATAATGACCATACTGTCCCCATCTCAACACATGCCCATAAGTACATACACCTTCTGTACCTATTAGCAGGGCAGGTTTTAGACTAGGTGGGGTTCAGGGTAGAGGTGATTACTAAACACATGTCAAAATCAACTAATATAGTCTTGGTGTATGTCAGTCCCTAGCTCCCAAAAGTTCTGAAGGTCAGGGTATTTTGTGATGCCATTATCCATTTTTTTTGAGAGATGACTGTTAAAGTGAGAAAGTGATAAGGGTCAGTTACTTTCTGCTCAGACAATCCCCACCAAGTAGTTATAGCCACTTCTATTTGCAATTCAGATGTCTGCTCATGTTAAAAGAGGCTGACCGTGTAATATATTTCACCTTTTTTTCAAACAGTTGCCACACATTAAAACAGTGCACATTGCTTCAAATAATCACATTAGTCCTGCAAAACCAAAATAATAAGCAAACTGCAGCAGGCAGTTAGTCATTTCCCTCTGCAGAAGACAGCCACAACAATTATACCCCCTGTATCTGTACATGTCATGTGTCCAGTGAAGTAGCTCATCTTATGCCTCACAAATGGACACTAGTTCTGCTATGCAACACAATGACTATTTAAACTGAGCAAATTACAAAGGGGACAGTTACTTTCACCATGCCCATTGCATCCCCCACCTAGCAGTTACAGCCACAATGTCTGATGGCTATGCAATATTACTTCATCCCCCCTTTCTGCACAGTCAAGTAGCCCCACATTAAAGAATTCCAATCCATGTTACTCCACAGAAATCACAATGCCAGATTAATAATGCCAAAAATGTCAGGTTGATCACTGCCAGCATTATTGTAAAAATTGTAATAACACTCATCTCATCAAGCCATTCCTCTCATCACAGCTCCACACAAATCACAAAATCTGAAATATTGCTGAAAAAATTTCTGTCAGCATTGCTGGAAACTTGCAATAACACTACATACCTCTCAAGCATACAAATGTAAGAGGAATGTTGCTCATTTTTGGTCTTAAAAAGTCAATGTTCCTTGCTGTCCCCATGTTCTACACTAAATAAGTCTATCACATATTTTAACCATCCTCTGCTCTTTGCCGTTGAAGTCATTAGCAAGGTGTTGCATATTTTACCCATTAGCTCCACACAGTGAACATCAAAGGTTGAGATCTATGCTTGTCTCACTGACAGCGTGCATCCCCCTCTATTTTGTCCATCACTGTGGTCACCATATAAATAACAGAGAAGGGGAAAAACTGCTGCAGCTTCGAGTACCTTCGCAATTATATCTGAACACTGTGAGGTCTGTACTCTCATGACCTCAATGTGACTTGAATCAAAGTCATCTGGAGCACCCCCCCCCCACCAAAAAAGTGCTCTCTCTGCCATAGATGCATTTTTTCTGTAGAAGTACTTTACTTCTTTATTTATTAATTAGAGTTAAAAGCATTCCTTTATAAATAAAAGGGGGAAGAGAAGAGTGGTGCCCAAGGCAGATGCTTAGTTCATCTTTCTGTAAGACATGGTAATAAAAGTGATGACAACATATAGGCTACTGTCTTTTAAGTCTGAGGCATGTTGTATGAGTATGAACAACTCATTTTTTAAGAAAAGCATAATTAGTGATTTGCCTCTGAGAAAAGGCCGATTAGCCCAGAAGGCCCTGTGTTATCACTGATAAATATAAAAATCAAATCAATAACAAACAGACAAAGAAATAGAACAGCATACTGATTTGCTAAGTTATAATACACTGCGATCAACACAGAACAACACTGATGATTAGTCTCACACTGAAACTTCTGTTTGTAATTCATTTGAAAAATATTGTTAAGGAGGAGAAATAAACTAAGGCTCAGTAAGATATTAGTGTAGGAATCAGGAACTGTCCAAATGACAAACATTTACTCAGCATTTGATTCTGAAACGAAAGAAAGAGACATATAAACTCTGAATATGAATAAACATTATAAAGTGTAAAATAAGGGTAAAGTGACACTGAAAATCAAACCAAAATGACGTACCTAGTGTTCCCTGCTGAATGGGAACTACTTATCTAAAAGAACATTTTCAGTAGGTAGCAGATCGCTTGTAATTGCAGGGACATCAAAAGGCTGTACAAACAAGAAAAATAACTTATAAGAGCTTCTGAAGCACACTGCAGCTCTAGAAAGAAAATTGATAAGGCATCCCAATTACACTATTCAATTTGCAAAAGAGAACATGCAAAACACTGTGATGTTTAAATCCATGTATTTGTTAGCATTATGCACACAGAAAAATAAAGCATTGTACATGATGTTCCACAGTCCAAAACCAAGATTATAAAATGAGAACTCTATAAATCGTTGCAGTAGAAATAATGCAACAAAATAATAATAATGCAACTCTATTATAATGAAAATGCACTATTATAAAATTGGAGGCATCTATGAAATGCTGAGCATCAAAAACCCGGACCTCAGAAATACTGAAAAACAATGGTGAAAACACAGAATGACAAAAAAGTTAGCTTTATATGTGTTTGCCGGAGGACAAGCCCTCTTGCACTCTTTGGTCAAAAATTTATATATACCAACTCCACAGTTGCACCAACTTGAAAAAGGGATAAGTCACCTTAAAGAAGGCACTCACATTCAGGACACACTTAGAAATCACACTGGTAATGGTTTCCTGTGGAAAACAGAGATCACTGTTGAGCTCATCAATGTCATGCTTTGGGCAACTGATATTTGAAGAATTTCAACTTGGCCACCTGAACAGATACCTAAAAGGAGTCTTAAAAGGAAAATGACAAATTCACATTTGCATGCACTCACGCACGCATGCACACACACACACACACACACACACACACACACACACACACACACACACACACACACACGCACACACACACACACACACACACACACATGAATATTTTGTGTGTATTTTGTCGTAGTTCTATTTCTCACGTTTTACTCTTCAAAAATGAGAATTTCTGGGTCTTGTGATTGATTCATTTTTTTTTTGTTAAATAGATAATAGAGTGTTTAGCCTTATGTGAGATTAGTGAACTGTAGGGTATAGAAATGTTGACTTTTTCTCACTGTTGTATGATCTTGGAGTTGGTGTATTTAAAGTACTGAGGGTGTAGGAAACTCATTCTTGCATGTGGGGAGTGCATGGGGATTTTTCCCCTCTAAAAATAATTGCTTTGCTGGCTGTTTTTTCTTGGTGATGGGCAGTCAATGTTTTGGGTTGATGAAAGGTGGCTCAATAAATTGTGTTCTCAATGAGAGGGAATATAATCCCACATCCATCTATCTATCTATCTATCTATCTATCTATCTATCTATCTATCTATCTATCTATCTATCTATCTATCTCTCTGCCTACTCAATTAGAGTATATATATAATATATAGATATATATATATATATATATATATATATATAATATATAGATATACTCACAATATGCTCTGTGGAACACACATTTTTGTCAACAAAGTTTATTGCAGTCTGTTTTTACTTGTTGATTGCAGATTTCAAAAGTTGGATTGTTAATTATTCATATGGTGTGAAGAATGTGCTCAGTATTACGGTAAGCAGGTTTTGATATAAAAAAAAATCAGCTATATGGAACATTTCAGCATTGGGGGTAAGAGCGTGTGTGTGTTCATGAGTGCTTGTTGGCTAGAATTATAGTAAGGGCTAGTGAAGAGGACAGATTTAATAGTATCCATGTGGATGCATTCAAGAATATGTATTTCTGAGTTAGTTTCAGATAAAAGGCTATGTAAGGTGATAGTTTTGGTATTTTGTATGAGTGACTGTGTGTGGGGAGTAGTTAAATGCTAGTAAAAGGAAAGCATTCATTTTGCTTTTGTAGTCAGTTTACTTTTTTCCAATATTGTTAAGTTATGACATGCAAAAATCAATGTAATGTGCATAAATGTTTCTGCATATCAATGTTTACTGCCATAGTCAGAGGGAGTAGGAAAGAAAGAGAAAGAGAAAGAACAAGCTCTTAAATGGCATAGATAAAAGTATGGCAAAACTTGTTTATTTGCAGAACAAAAATAAAAAAAAAGAAACAAATAAAGCCTGATTCTTAGTTAATTCCCACAAGTTATTTACAATATACACAGTAACTTTTATGTAAGATCCCAGTTTTTAGATGCATTTATTCCATGTAAGCTCAGTTCCACACAGTCCCTCTAGTAACAGGTTACCAAACAAAGATCACAGCTGCAGATCTTCCTTTTAGCTCAAAAAAAAAAAAAAAAAAAAAAATATATATATATATATATATATATATATATATATATATATATATATATCCAGAGGAATTTGCTTAACTTGCTTCAGGTCACATCCATAATAAGTCTCAACTGTACCATTTACCTGCAGAAAACCTAAATATTTTTTCAGAGCGCGGTCTCTGGTCCAGAATGAATCTCCCCCAGGATGTCTACTTTTAGGGCACATCATTTTATTTAAATTTAATTGTTGGTCATTATTCTATGTAATACAATAATTGCCTAATGTTGGTGAGAAATGACACAAGATGCATTTAAAAGTACATTCTACCTTTTTCACGTACAAACTGTCACAACTGCCTCCTCCCACCCCTTTTTGTTTGGACTTATACAGCTGAGTTGTAAGACCTACACAACCTGCCAGAATTCCTATGAGCCAGCATGGATCAATGAGGGAAAGCATATAAGAAGTGCTGTAGCAATCGTGGCCAGCAGTATAATTTTGTATTGCAATCCTTCTGTTTGTTCAGCCATTGCAGTGTGAAATGACTGGTCACCAAGTTAAAGTCTATACCTAACTGGTAATTCTTTAGTTAATACAAGACCCACTTCATAGACAAGCATTACTTTTCTATGGCTACATTTTTGACTAATATAGCACACAGGGTGCTGGTAACCTTGAATATCCTGGGACAATACTGCAATCTACTTCTAATGCATCTGTATACCAAGTACATTTCTTAGTAAAATCAGGAGTCATTAACACTGGTTCAGAACATAACAGTCTTTTCAGTTCATTAAAAACTCCATCTGTCCCAACATACCTTTGCACTTTGAAAGGTGTTTTCCTTTAGTGAGATCTGTAAAAGGGCAAGCAATAGTTGAAAACCACTACACATTTTTGCAGTACTCAGATAGTCCAGCAAAATCCTTTTCCTGCCTTTTAGTGGAAAGGTATAGGCCATGTTTTTCATGGATTCTATTTTGCTACCTGTGGTTTACCACAATAAGGTACCCATGTATTTGGCTTCCACCATGCCCAAATTACCCTTTTTAGTATTCAAAGAAAAGCATACCTGTCTTTTTGATTTTAACATGGACTGTGCTTTTAGTAAGTGGGTTTCCTAGTCCTGTGAAGAGATAACCAAATCATCTAGGTATGTATTTTATTCATCAATCACTGAAAGGTTACTGTATCTCTATGTAAGCCAAATGAGAGAAATGTGTAATGAAATAAACTCTCAGGGATTATCAAAGTTGAACGTTTACCTATTTGTTGATTGACTAATCCCACTGGGCAAACTGTCTCTCTTCAGGGGCACTTAACTGAGTGGTTATGTGACTTGTACAGTCACACAGAAGTCCAAGTGAATCAAACCCTGTATCATGGGCCACAGGAAGAAGTTCATTGACAGAGGGCTAATCCTTTGTGGTAACTGCTAGACATTTATAACTTGGGAATAGTGGCACCTGTCAATATCCCATTGTCAAGTGGAATGTTTAATATATTACTTTTGCAAGGTGCTCTATCAATTAGTCAATTCTTAACATGAGATAACTATCACACTTTGAAATGCTATTCAGTTTTCTAACATAATTATAAAACCAAGTACTTCCAGCAAGTTTAGAAACTAGCACTAAAGGGCTACTCCATTCACTGTGTGACTCATCTATAAATCATGTTTTGAGCATCTTTTGAACTTCTTTTACAGCTTGTTTTTCTCTGACACTGTAAATTCCCAGTCTAACCTTCACTGCAGGTGTTGTCTCTGTGTTATATCCTATCAGTTTTGTTCCCCCAGGTATTTCTGAGAACATTCTGTTAATTCTTAGTAATGTTTGTACTTTGACAAGAATTCATCTAACTGTACTTCATGTAGAGATGCTCTAGTTTCTCATGTATGCATTTTAGTTTGATGATTATAACACCAGATAGTCTTCTTTCCACAGTTTTAATACTTTAATATGATAGATTTGTTCTGTCTGCCTCTTTCCTGCCTGTCTAACCTTGTAGCTCACTGCATTTAGGGGCATCACTATTTAGCCAGAATTTTGTTTTCACTCTCTCTATGGAGAGTACTGGTATTAATAGCTGATACTCTAAGCGGAATTCTCCAAATGAGGCATTCTTATAGAATCACTGCTGTATTTCCTGGACTTTCTGCATGTGCTCATTTACACTAGGCATGACCAACTTTAGTTTGTCCTGTAAATTAATATAATGTTATATACTGCTTTTAATTGGTATATTCTCTTCCCAAGTCTCTTTAGTTATATCAAGCAATTATTTGCGATTCCTGCTGTACATGAGTTTGAATGGGATAAACCCAGAGGAAGCGTGTGGTATCTCTGTTATCACAAACTGCAAGTAGGTTAACAAATGGCTTATACTAACCGCATTATTCACTCTTCTTAACATGGATTTCAATGTTTTATTGAACTTTTCTCCTAAACCAGCCGCCTGGGGATAGTGTACTGATTTTTTAACCACGTAACCCTAAAGCAGTGGCACAAGCGATCTAGTCTCCTTTAGCTAAATGGCATAACTTGAGCAGCAAGTAGCTCTTTAAGGATACTCACAGTACCAGTTTGCTGGTGATATCTTTAACATTGGTCTGGTATTGTGGTACAGTTTCTGGAAATGTCGTAACATGATCCATTATTTCCAGTATGTACTATTACTTGTTGGATTTTAATAGTTGCCTCACAGTATCCACAACAATGTACTTAAACTGAACTTCTGTACCTGGCAATGAAATAAATGGACTCTGAAACCCAGGATGGGGTACAGTTTTCTGACATGCTGGACAAGAAGTACATGAATTTTCATGTTTTTTTTTCTTATCCTTCACCAATAAAACCTGTCTCACACTCTTACCTTAGCTTTGTTTAATCCAGGGTACCTCTTTTAGGACAATGACTATAATGTTGGAACATGACTATGGGCTAACTTCATCACTACTGCCCTATAAGGTTTTGACACTAACAATTGGTGCATACTTTTTTTTCTGACTTTACTGATACTATATAAGACATCTTCCCTTATAGCCTTGGTTATATTCTGTCTTACCCTACTTAAAGTATCCTCTTCCCTATGTATTTGTGAAGCTTATCTGTAAGTGTACTAATTCAGGGTTATCTTCCCCTCTAGCTTGTCTTCATGTGGAAGATAAAGCTTCATCTCCTAAACAAACTGGCCCTAGAACTTCTCATATATTGTTTTTATATAAAAGGCAGGTCAGGAACAAAGTGTCCTCATTTTTTAACTCTTTCAGTCTCTCAACAAGCTCATTGGGAGAGATCTCTTTTTCTTTAACTTTCTGTTCCCCTTTGACAGAAGCAGGTTTAGAAATCTGTATGTTCTTGTCCGTCTCACTTGTAATACTCACTACTGTTTCTTTGCTCTGAGGGTCATAACATAAGTGTGCTTCTTCTTCTAGTTCTATCCTCTCTGTTTCTCTGTTAATACATATTGTTAAGTGTCTGTGCAGATATCTGTCTTGTACTGATTTCTGCTTCAGAGTTTTCTATTTACCTTAATTTCTTATACTGACAACTCTCACAGCATTAAGTTTCTGCTGACCCATTATTAGGACCATTTTCTGGTAATGCATAGGATCCTTTCTGCCATCTAATTCCAGATCTTTTTAAGAGAGTCTCTGTCCTGGTACCCCCAGTACTCATACTGGGTAGGCCTTGCTGCTTTATATCTACTGTATTAGGTATATAAACCTGTCATGCAGTGTATATAGATGCTTCTTCCACCAATATCACCCATAGTGGTTTAAAATGGGGAAAATAGTTATCTGTTCTAACATCTTGAGACAAATTAAGAGCCATAGTTACAGGATGCACATGTTTCCTAGACCTAATTGAATTTCTAGATGTATGAAGGGATATTTAATTTCACCATAGACACACATCACCTATACCTTCTGTTAATTATTAACCATATGTTTACACACACAAGGAACCTCTGACAAAAGTAATCATGCTTCAAAAATCCAGTAGAGCTTGAATGTCTCTCCCTTATAGAAATATTAAACTCTTTACTATCTTGGTTGTGAAACAATGACACAATGCTGGATTAATAATCCTGGCATAAATCTTTTCACATAATATTGCAACAGTCTCAGTTATAGAATGCATATAGCTTTTCACATTTTAATGTTAGCACTCTCCTCAGTGTAAGTGGGACAGAATCAGGCTATGTGATCATTCTTTCCACGTCTAAAAGAAGTTAACTAATAAAGTTTTGTTTCATATGAAATGACACATTTCTGATTACAACATTAGATTTAGAAGCAAACAGTTCAGTTTTAAACAATACACCATTAACTAATAAGTTAATAAACTTGGAAAGACAGATTTGTCTCACAGAGGTTGCACCATCTTTGGAACAAGCTTCCTATTCATGTTAAACAAAGCCCCTCATTAGCCCTATTTAAGCACAAGTTGGACGATTGGGTGGGTAACCAGAAATTTACCCTGGGGGTTCTACCTGTGTCCTTTTTGGACAGGGGCAATAGGTGTTGATTTTAATGTCTGCTTGAACCAGTCACCCTTGGGAACATGGGTTGAACTTGGCTAGGCTTGTAAGGGCCCTGAGGCCTTTAGCCCAGTACCCTCCTACGATCCTATGATGCTATAATAATCTGCTCAATCTAGTAGCATGTCAAAGTTCTGGGGATCAGTTTGCAACACCCACTTTCCCATATTTCTGTGTAATACTCTTTTAAATCTGTTCTCTTCTACAATTTATTATTATTATTATTGTTATTATTATTATTATTATTTTACATTTGTTGACCGGGTTTGTCCAGCTGAGCTGATAGCCCTATTTCATTGGAGGTCCAGGGAGAAAAGCTCCACAAATTGCAATAAAATGTTTTTTTTTTTTAAATGAACATAGTAATTATAGACAGAGCAATAACATTTTCAGGTTGGAACAGTAAAAGCATAACACGTATTTACAGTGTTAGAGTTGAAATTTAGTTTAAGATTTGTGCAGGAAAAAGAAAGTTAGTAAGGATCATACAGGTAATATAGCAGTAGAAATATTTTTAAGATTGGGTGACAGGTAATTACCTGGATAACATGACTAAGAGTGATGAGACATTACTAAAATAAGACCAAGATCACCTACAGAGTCAGTTGTAATATTGACAGATGTGGATGAAGTAAGGATCCCTTTTCCTGTGTGAACAGATCCATCCATTGAGGCAACTTGTGGTGATGACCCTTGGCTAACTGCAGAAGAAGGGGGAATCAATGCTGTCTTGGCCAAAAGGGAATCAACAACAAGATTTTCTGTTTGTCCTGCTGATTCTTCATCACGACTTTCTGTATGAGAGGGAAGGGAGGAATGCATCAAGAAACATCCCCTTCCACGAGAAAGAAAGGGCATCCATCTTCCAAGCCAGAGGATGTGGAGTGCTGGCACAAAAGAGAGGAAGTTGTCTGTTCTGAGGGGAGGCAAATAGATTCAGATGTGGAGTACCCCACTGATGAATCAGGTCCAAGAACACATTCCTGTGAAGCATCCATTCATGGGATTGTGTCATAGTCCTGTTTAATGCGTCTGCCACAATATTTTGAGCAGATGGAAGATAAACAGCATGCAGAGTGACCTTGTACTGAATGGATAACTCCCATGCCTTCATTAACAGCCTGCATAGAAGGTAAGATTTGGTACCCCTCCTATTTATGTACCATAGGATAGTGGAGTTGTCTGTAAGGATTTTCAGAGGACCTGGTTGAAAAAGAGGGTGGAAAATTTGCAAAGCTATGAGCAGACACCTCATTTCCCTGATGTGCTCTCTCCTATGAGACAGAGACTATAGACCCTGAACTTTCCTGAATGCAAAGGTCACCCCCAGTTTATGTCTGAAGCATCTGTGAAGAGTTGTTGTAAAGGCTGGGGCAGAAAAAGAGTAAGACCTGGATTCAAAGAAAACTGCTAAATCCACCAAAAGAAGCTCTGATTTCAGACATAGAAGAGGTGTAATAATGGCATCTACTGGATGAGCATGCTGAGACCAAGTAGTCTTTAGAAACCACTAAAACTTTCTCATGTGCAGTTTTGCAAAGGGCAGCATGGGAATTGTGTAGGCCATAATTCCTAGGAGTCTCAGGAACTCCCTGGCTGAGATGGCTGAAAGAGTCAGGAGGGTCTCTAAGAAGTAAATGAGAAATTGAGCCTTGTCTGTTTGTAGAAAGACCATCATCAAGTCTCTCCTGAAACTAAACTCTAAGAAAATATGATCGTGAGATGGAGTTAAAATGGATTTTTTTTAATTGATGGTGAAGCCTAGGTTCTGAAGGAGATGAATGGTCTTCTCTAGTTAAGATAAGGGATAGAAGTCATTTACAAGGAAAAGAAGGTAATCCAGGTATGGATAAACCTGAATACCGTGGAGCCTCGGCAAGGCAATGGCCAGAGCCAAGCACTTTGTGAACCCCCTTGGGACAGTGGAAAGACCAAAAGGCAAAGCAGAAAATTGAAAGAGCAAAGACCCCACAGAGAAATGTAACAATTTCCTGTATAGAGGGTGGATGGGGATCTGCAAGTATTCATCTTTGAAATACAGGGAAGCCATGATGGCTTGAGGTGAAAGGAGAGGGAAAAGTGCCTGCAGGGACAGCATTTAGAAAGAAAGAACCTGCAAGAAGGTGTTCAAGTGGGAAAGATCTAGAATTGGTCTCCAGGGACTTTCTTTTCTTGGAACCAGAAACATTCTTGAGTAAAACCCCTTGCCTCTCTGATCTCAAGGAGCAGGCTGTATGATACCCTGAGACCTCAATTGAGAAAGAAGGTCTGGAAAAAGCTGCATCTGACTGGAGGGGGGCTGTGGAACACCTATGAAAGGAGAGAGATTCTTCCAAGTCATGAAGTAACCTTTTTGGATAATGGACAAGACCCAGGCATCCTGAATGGTCCTTTTCTAGGCTGGAAAAGAAAGAGAAAGGTGAAGAAAAAGAGGAGTATGACTTGGAATAAACTGTCAGTAGTCACAGAGACTTGGGATTGGGATGAAGGACTGCTGAGAAGAGGGAACTGAAGATGATTTTGACTGATGGGGTCTTCTAGAAGACTTCTTAGGCCTATAACCAGAAGAAGAAGCTGAACAAGCTGGTTTCCTAACAAAAGATGTTTTGACAGGAAAATTCCTATGAAATTTAGGAATCAGAAAAACAAAGAGGTGTTTAAGTTTTTGGAGTTCCTTTCCTTTCTCTTGCAGGACCTTATATAGCTCTGCAGCCGCTGAACTAAAATGAGCAGTCTTATCCAAAGGAGCATCTAGTAACTTGGCCTTAATGTCATCAGGTAATGATTGAAGTCTCAGCCATGAATGCCTCCTAAGCACAGAGGCAACAGCAGCAGCTCTAGATCATCCCTCAACAGCATCATAGCTGCACTTAATGAACTGCCTAGCCACCTGAGAAGAAGCTGCCAAAAGAGACATGAGCTGTGTTTTAATCTCAGAATCTGGCAAGAAAGAAAAGGCCTGAGAGGCTTGAGAAAGCAAAGCTAAGGAGTACCTGGACACGTGCAGCTGGTAATTAAGAGCTCTGATTGCTAAAGTGGAAGAAGTATATACATTTTTACTAGGTCTATCAACAATCTTGCTCTCTTTATCAGACAGAAGAAGCTTGGCAGAAAGGGATAACTGGGAAGACTTGTCTG
This sequence comes from Protopterus annectens, assembly GCF_019279795.1. Lineage (NCBI taxonomy): Eukaryota > Metazoa > Chordata > Ceratodontiformes > Protopteridae > Protopterus > Protopterus annectens. Next base: position 1,773,302,175 of record NC_056726.1, on the reverse strand, counting down.
AAGCTATGGAGATCACTGCTGGATCTGCAGAGAGGCACTTGTAGAGAAACTTACAGTCATCACGAACCTTATAAAACCTGTCAGCCCTCTAAGGAGCTGGAGATTCAGGGATTTTAGAAGAAGAAGAAAATGCACCTAAGAAAGCTGGAAGGACTGAAGGGACTGCAGAGGATGAGGGAACCACCATCTGAAGGAGGTCATAGATTTCTTCTGTTCTTCAGAAATCTGGGAACAATCCCATTTGAAGAACTCTCTCATCTTAGTAATGGTTTGTCAAAAGGAAATTTCCTCCTGAGCGAAATCCCCTTCATTAGCGTCCTCCTCAGGAGATGCATATTCCAAAGGTGAAGCAAGTTGCATGGAATATGCCAGAGTCATCATTAGAAAGAGTCCTTAGAAGCAGAATCAGGTATCTGAGATACAGAAGCCTGAACTGGAGAGGAAGAAACAGAAGGCAGAAGCAGAGGGAAGTAGGTTTCAAGGCCATCAAGGCCTTAACAAGACCCTGAGCAAAAGCTTCCCAATCTGACTGAGAAGAGGAAGAAGGAATGCTAGGATGCTTAGTTTTCTACTTCTTCTTAACATGTCTTTCTGGAAGAGGGGACAGAGAAGAGGAACCTGACTTAGGCCTAATGGCAGAAGAAGCCAGATCCCTAGAATGTGTAATTTTCATTTAGCTGTTACAATCAAGGTCTAACCACAGCTTTGTAATATGCTTTAAATCGTGCATCATTGGTCTTACTGAGTTTTCAGTATTTAAAGTCAAGTTGCAAGGTTTTTTTTACTTGTGCTTCAGATATTATCTCATTTCAGTCCTAGCCAAGAGTTAATTTTTAAGCTTTTCACAACTAGTATAATTAGTCCCTTCCATGTCCATGTACATTTTTTAAACTGGGAATAGAAAGTGTCATCCCATTCTGATTTGTCCTAACTCTCATGTATGGATATCTTTCAAAAGCCACCAAACATGATCCTGTGTCATTCCCTTTACTTAGTTTCTTAATGGCAGATATAATTGTGGTGGTAAAGTTTTAGTAGCCATTCCAAAAAAAATTGTTTTTGCAACTGTATCAGCTCATGACTGATAACTACTTTATATTCCAGTAAGGCTTCTAGCAAATCCTACATGGCTGTGCATAAAACAAATCAATAAATAAATGCATAGGAACGCACCAAGTAAAGCAGTAAAATGTATTTATCTTATAAATCCTTCTGGAAATTCAGTTCAAACAGTCCATGTACTTTGCAGCAGACTTACGTTGAGGAATGGCATTTGGCAGGTCCTTGGCCAAACTGCTTGTCCACACACCACCAGTATAAGCTCATAAAAGACCAATATGAACAGACATAGATTTATTCACAGAAAGACACTTTGTGTGCAGACAGTATTACAATATTTAAGATGGAGGCATACAGTGGGGAGGGGGCACAGCTCTGTCACTGAGGAAAGTATAGGAGGGTTTACTCCTTTACTGAAATAGTGTTAAAAGGAATAGCATGCTTTCATTTTCTGATTCTGTGAGTGCTTCAACCAATACTGATTCTGTAAACTTCTGTGAATTTTATATATTGATATATACACACAAATATATACATACATACCTACAGAGTCAGATCATGGTCAAATAAAGCCCTAGGCAGTGAAATGGACCATGCTCCCATCTGGTAGCCATTCTGGTGTCCCATTGCTTGCCATTCTCCCCCAGTTACCATAACCACTACTCAGAAACTGACAGCATTCATGTTATTTTATGCTTTACTTTTTCTGTTTTTTTTATTGTTTTCTAAATTAAGTTACAATTTGAACATAATATAGATATTACAATATATAAATCCTGAAACATAAAAATTACAGAAAGGTAGAAATAGAAGATATTTACAGTAATGATATTTTAACAACCATAAAAACATAACTATTTGCAAAGGTGTCTAGTCATCGTGAAAGAAATAACTGCATTTAATATAAATAATTTTGAATCAATTAGAGATGTTGTCCATTTTCTCCAAGGTTTCCATTACGATTATCCAAGTATTCAGGTATGATGTAATTCTGTTAGTTCTTTTTTACAGTCTTCATGTCCATTTTACCAACAGTCAAAGTCAGATTTTTTAATTCCTTAAATGAAGGAGAAGTTTGTTTTTTCCAGTTAATGGTAATTATCTTTCTGGCTATAGACAATAAAGTCCATAGAATTGATAGTCTGTTTCTTGTAACACAGTTAGGTATGGGTGAATTAAATAAAACCAATGTTTTAGTTAATTTAAAGTTATTATTAAATATAGTCTGAAAAAGGAGTATATATTATTCCAGTAATTTTCTAATTTTATACAGTCATAGAATACATGTTTCCAATTTGCTTTTAATTTCATTTCACATCTCCAACAACTTTCTTGATTGTCAAACATTAAAGCTAATTTATGTGGAGTGTAAACACTTCTATGTAGGAATCTCCATGAGAACAAATGCCAATGAAGTGACAATGTAGTGTGTTTTGAGGACCTTAGAAATTTTTTTTTTCTCATTGTCTTGTGGAGGATGTTTATTAACTAGTGTGAAATAGTTCCAATAAAAGTCCTTGTGATATATTTTCATTTCTTTGACTAATTTGTAAATAGTAGACATGTATCCATTCCCTTGGAAAGTTTGGTTAGTGATGAATGTAATATAGTCAATAAACTTGGGTATTTCATATCTAACAGAAATTTGCATCGCATCTCTTTTTATTTAGTAGACATTGTCTCAATGATTGTAAGGTTAACCATATATCATTGGTTAAATTATATTTATCCATGGATGATAGCTTGCCTTTTTCTAATAACTGATGCCACTAAATTATTTCTGCTTTCTTCGGTGTTTCCATTCTATTAAATTGAAGTGTTTTCAAAATTATTAGAAATGTAAGCTAATGGAAACATTAAAAATATCCAGGATTTGACACTGGGATTTGTGTTTACAATTTTTTTTAAAATGTAGTCAGTGTATAGTTTATATAAAATGATGTTATTTTATTATTTTTGTTTTCCAGAATGTATGATTTTAAAGTGCAATAGAAGATATTTGATACAATGTATAGATATTTTTGGATATGACTTTGTATAGTGTCTAAGCAAATATTTTTCATGTAGTAATTTCCATATAGAAGAGCATGATGGATTAAGCCATAAAGTAATATTTTTAACTACAGCAGATAGGGCATATACTTCTATATCTGGAAGATTAATTCCTCTGTCCTCCCAGTTTGGTAAGTGATTGTTCAAAACTATTCGAGGTTTAAGTGGGTGCCATAGGAATTTTAAAATTATTTTATTATATTTTTGTGTTATATATTTAGGTGGTGGTAGTGAAAACAATTGAATGAAATATAGTAATTTGGGGAAAATAATTGATTTAATCAAATACAGTCTGCCCTCCTTTGTAAATAGATATATATTCCAGTTTGTAATCAATGTCTCTATATTATTTATTGCAGTGGTATAGTTAAATACAATAGTGTCATTTAAGTCATGCATTAAATAAATTTCTAAGTATTGAAGTTTACCCTCAGGAGCAAGATAGTTTGAGAGTTTTTTTTTTATCTAGGTTGATATTTATTTTGGGACTCAAATATAATATGTTTGTTTTTTCATTATTAAACCATAGTCCTGAAACTTTTTGGAAATTAGCCATGGTTTAAATAGTGCTTGTATAGAATGGTTTGCATTGGACAGAGTTAAGAAGATATCATCTGCAAACAGTTGGATTTTTAAGTTTAGATTTTTGGTCATTTCTATACCTTGTATATTATCCTGTGATCTAATATTGTTTGCAAAAGGCTCAATCAATAAGGCAAATAATAAAGGTGACAATGGGCAGCTTTGTTTGGTCCCTTTTTTGATTGAAATAGGATCTGATCTATAAGATCCTAATTTAACATAGGACAATGAATTTTCATATAGGGTCATAATTAAGTCTATAAAAGCTTTGGGAAATTTATATTCTTCTAAAACTAAGTTTAAATATCTCCAGTTTACTATATTGAAAGCACTATTGATGTCTAAGGAAATTAAGGTTAAGTCTTTGTCTCTATGTTTAGCATAAACTATTAGTGTTATGATTATTTTAATGTTATCATAAGTATTTCTTCCTCTCATAAAGCCTGTCTGATCTTCATGTATTAGTATGGGAAGAAAATGTTTGATTCTATTTCAAAAATTGACATAAACATTTTATAATCTATGTTAAGTAACAATATAGGTCTGTATGAAGAACAGTACTTTCATCTTTACCAGGTTTTGCTATTGGAGATATTAGTGAATACTTCTATGAAGGGGGTGTTAATAGTTCTTCTTTAGATATAGTATACACTTTTAAGAGTAAAGATAATGACTGTCTTTGCAGTAGTATGAACATTTCTGGTAACATGTAATCTGGTCCAGGAGCCTTGTTAATTTTATGTTTGGAGATTTGTGACTTTGATTCTGTCATTGTTATTGGTTTATTAATTATGTCAATTTGGTGTTGGGATAATTTAATAGGAATTTTCTTGCTAAAAAAGCTTTAATATCTTTTTTTGAAATAAGATCAAGATTCGATATATTAAGAGTATTATAATGAAGTCTAAATGTGTCTAATATGTTATGAAGATGCATTACTACCTTATTTGTGTGTGGGTTGTATACTCCTTTTATTTGTCGAGATTTAATATTTTTTTGTCCTATTTCCTAGTTGTTTTTGGTGGAGGGAATTCATAGAGTAGGAGTTTAATTTAATTTTCTCAAGATTTATCATAGTTTTGTGGTCCAATATTTCAGAATATTTGTTACTGGTTTCTGTTAATTCTGGGATTAGGTTAGAGTTGCCTTTTTGTATTTCTAGTTTAAGGTCATCTAGTTTAGTTCACAGATCTATCATTTCTTTATTCCATGTCTTTTTCTTGTTAATATACCACAATAGTGTTTTCCCATACATATATGATTTTAAAGAGTCCCATATGTATATTTCTGAAATATCTTCAGTATTCTTTATTTCCAAGAAAGTCATTATTTAATTTATATAAAAGTCTTTAAATTATTTTAGATTTGTTAAATATGAGGGTATACTAGTAACAGACAGAAAGAAATAAGGCGCTGTATCTATTTCAAACAGCGATGTGTTATGATCTGATAGAGGACAGGCTATAACTTTGTGTTTAATTTTGTTATTAAATCATTGGATACGTAACCTCTGTCAATACGTAAGTGAGATTTATGTAGGTGTGAATAAAAAGTAAAAAGTAATGAATTATAATCAGCACATTGGTTAATATCTTTAATTATTACTGTATCAATAAATTTCATTAGAGCTCTAGAGGCAGGAGATTTATTTTGATTACAATGGGAATCGGAATCTTTGTCATCCATATTACAATTGAAGTCTGCTATTATTAAACTGCCTTTTGTATGGTGTATAATGTCTTCTAAGTGGGTGTTAACTGTTTTAATGCCAACCCCAGCTATCCAATATATATTAACCAAAGTGCACATTTTTTATTAATTTCAAGAGTTACTAAGCAAAACATTCCTGAGGAATCTTGATATGCTGTTATTATCTTGGGAGAAAGAATATAATTTTTAATTAATATAGATACTCCTCTTTTCTTTTGTTTAAATTGTGAGGTTGTTAATACTGTATAATTATTGAAATTTAATTTATTTATGTCATCATTAATTAGATGTGTTTCTTGAAGAAATACCAATAAAGGTTTATGTAAGTTTGGATATTTGAATAAGCTTCTCCTTTTGTTGTTATTATTGAGACCGTTACATTAATAGATAGACACTTCATATTATATATAGATGTAACAGTTTATAGTAAGATATGTAGTCAATATATTTAATGACGTGTATTGTGGAGAAAATGGTTTAGATACATGTGCAATATGCTTTCTTTTTTGTAAGATGCCTTAAAACCAAATCTAACATGTTTGTGAAACAAAAACTATGAATAATACAATCTACACCTATCTCTATGAGGACTAAATCCTCCTGTCTGGGTAAAAAAATCACACAGACATTCCCTCTAATCATAACTATCATATACAGAGTGAGTCTCTCAACCTGGTTAATATTATGTTTATAGAATATGTGGTAGGAAATTATAGGTTCAGCTTATAATAATAATTGAATAAGAGATGATTTTAAGAACAGGTCATGTTAACTATATACACTGAGAATGCTTAGTAGGAAACTCAGTCCAAGGTTATTAGATAAAATGATATGAAAATGTAGTGCTGAGTGTCTTATTAACTTTGTAACATGCATGTACAAGTTATTATAATGTGAACACCACTCTTTCAATACATTTTCATTACAGTGTTAAGATAAACATTTTGGCATGAAACAGGTTAATAAACTTAAACACATAATCATGTTAATTGTTATATTCTTTTAACATGTTAAATAATGAATATAATTTGTATAATTTTTGAACAACAGATGAGAACCTAATTATCGATATGAAATAAATTTCTATATCCTAGATTGATTTCAGCAAAGAACTTATGAAGCAGCAAACATTTCAACTTTGAGGGCAACAATGTATTATAGGTTTTGATTAATGAAATGCATACTGAAAGGGTTGGCATATAAGGTTCTTCAACCAATATTATTTATGAATGATCCACAAGACCTTCATTTTCACTTTGTTTTACAGACCAATATCTTTCCTCCCCTCAGATCCGTACAGTCATTGAAATTGTATATATCATGGACAGATTATACTCTAATATTTAGGTTCTAATCATTCTTCATCTGACGTTAGTTTTGGCAACCTGTGACTTGATAATGTTGTTAATATATACTGTTCAGCATCTAATTCAGGTTAATCATGCTAAATATTAAATAATAAAGCTTAACTGAATTTGCTGCACTGCATACATTCCCTACTTGTGCTGCTTCAGTTCAACAAGAAAAAGTAAAACATTAAAAGAAAAGAAAATGTTTTTCAACATACTCTTACTGGACATTTTAGGTACATTCCTGTTACCAATATCTTTACAATGTACATTGTTATGGGTCTTAGAGTCATGTAAACATATACTGTGTCTTTTTGCAGATATACAATTTCATTTTTTTTAACAGAACATATGTCCCGCAATATTCATTCCATCAGAAAACTTTGACAGAAAAAGATCAAGCTTAGTACTAATATTAAGGGCACTGTAAGCTCTATACTCTTTGTAGAAAAAGATTCACAAGCTAAAATGTTTTGCACAAGTGCCTTCAAAGACATAGCATCATAAACATATTCATAATAGTAGTTTTGAAGATTCATTTCAGTTTCTCAATTGCACTTAGATATAGAGTGAGCTTTCTGTTATATTTGAATAAAGTATACATATTAACATATTTTAAGAACATTTTCCTTTAATTAATTTTTTACATTAAAATGCTTGGATAAGTAACTATTAGCTATTATGTTCAACTGTCTCAGCTGCTAAAAACACAATATAAATTTTTGATGGAATTTCTGACCTTAAATCATGTAGTATGTGATGACCTAATACAATAGCTTCTTTTCAAGAAGCGTTTCTGCTCCACTGCTGTCAATGGCCACTCAGTAAATATTATTATTTCTTTGTCGTTAATGTTTACACTTCAGTTTGAAACTTTATACACTAAAAAGTACTTGTGGTGCACATAAAGGGTCTAGACCTCTTCACGACATCTGATATGATGTCATCAAATAAGTGACCGTTTATTTTAGGTCTGAGATGGCAAGCTAGCTTGCAAGGAGTTGTTCATGTGAATAGTAGCATCTAGTGTGTTGTACCCATCTCGCAGAGCTGGTGGGAAGAAAAACCCAAAAGAAAGCTCAAAATGGAGACAATTTAGGTATGTTTCATGTTTGGTAATAGTGGGACATCAAAAACACAGCAAAAGAATAGCAGTTTAATGCCTGGGAAAGTGCCTAATACAAAATACATTTGCAACCAGATTTAATCAAAGCATTGGTAGTTTCATTACAGCACTTAGGTCCTTAATTTTGAATTATCTTCTGTTTCTCCTTTCTCTTTTTCCACTTTCCAAAAAAAAAAATAAATAAAACAATTCTAAGCTTGTTTCCTGCCTTTCCTGTAATTAGTCTAGTCCAGATACAGATTTGCTGTAACCAGGACTGTTTGTAGGCTTCTGAGCCCCCAAAGCCTTTCTGTGTTGGAGGGAAGACTTCTAGCTTATCAGTGGACGTGGTAAGCACTAGGTAGCCTATCTACCACAAGAGTGGTTTTTGGCCCAGAAATTGTGGTTTATTGGCTGTTTGGGCAGTTTTTCCATCTCTTTCAACCTTCTAGTTTAAAAGCCCGTGTTTGTGCTTGTTTTCCACCTTTCCTGTAACTAGTCTAGTCCAGATACAGATTTGCTGTATCCAGGACTGTTTGTAAGCTTCTGAGCCCCTCAAGCCTTTCTGAGTTGGAAGGAAGCATTCTGGCTTATCAGTGGGAGTGGTAAGCACTAGGTAGCCTATCTATCACAAGATCCAGGTACAGATTCTTAGTTTTAGCACTTGAAATTGCTTATTAGTGCTCAGCACTTGTTCAGAACTTGTTGTTAGTACTAAATAAGCTACAAATTACTACAGCACTCAACCTTCCTCTTTACCTAGAGGAAAACAGTGTTTGTACTTAATTCCTCACTTGCTTAGAGAAAAACAACTCTTATACTCATGTTTCTCACTTGTCTAGAGGAAAGTAGTTTTTTTATTCAGGCATGGCCAAGGGTCAGCTCCCAGTGTTATCTCCTGTCTATCTGATGAATCTGGGCATCTTGGGGCAATGTAGCAATTGCCTCATGTACACAGACAACCCTCTCCTCCTACCACCCAACACCACAACCTGTGAGAGATACACTTATCTAGCCAAATTGGAGGTAAAGCTCTCTCCAACTAAGACTGAACTTGACAGTCAAGAAGAGAAGGTAAACACTTGCACCACATCACACTCATCACATAGTCCCACTAAACCTACACCACCAAAATCCACACATAGAAACACAAAAACATTTACGGAGGCTCTGAATAATAATCTGCTTAAGCAACAGAGACCTCCAAAGCAGAAATGCAAGTAACCTCCACCCCCTAACACAACCCACATGACACATAACCCACAGACTCAGTGTGCTAATAAACCACAGCCCATAAGGCAAAACAACATACCCAATACACTATTCATAAGTGACTCTATAGTCAGACACACTGATGTCCCACTCACCAGGCTAAACAAGGAGAAGATTACTGTCAGCTGCCTGTTGGGTGCCAGGATCCGCCACATAACCCACACACTCAGGTCACTCCTCAACAAGTACAAATATGACTCTGTCATTGTCCATGTTGGTGTGAACAATCTGAGATGTACTTCCCTGGACTACATGAAAAGAGACATGGAAGAGCTCTTCAATCTTGTAGACCAGGCAGGTATGACCCTAGCCCTGAGTAGCATCCTGCCATCACCCAGAATGATACTGCAGTACAGGGACAAAATGACTGACTTCAACAAATGGCTAACCTTCTGGTGTCATTCTAAGGGGATCCAGTATCTGTCTGCCTGGGACGACATGGTCAATTGACCATGATGCTTTGCCAGAGATGGCTTGCACCTCTCGCCCCTGGGATTCTGGATAGTGGCTAAGGGTCTTGCCGCCCCTATAGTGCCTTTTTTAGGCAAGGTTTAAGTGACAAATTCACCACCATAACAGGAACAAGCAAGAAAAAACTGAGGGTAATGCTACTCAATGCTAGTAGTCTAAATCTCAAAATGCACTCACTCGAGGCACTCCTTAAAATGGCGAACATCGATATCTCTGCAGTGACTGAGATATGGTTCAAGGCTTTTGAAAGCACCCCTACATTACCAGGCTATAACTCATACCACACTTTTTGTCCATCTGACCTGGACCAGAACACCAAAGGTGGAGGTGTGTCCATATTCATTAAGGATATCCACACCTCCTGGCTAGTTGCACAGCATAATGCATCCAAGGTTATCCAAATGCAACTAACTCTGGGCAAAACTGCAATCCAAATTGTAGCTTGCTACAGATCCCCTGCCCTGCCCCAGGATTCCCACTCCTCTTTTCTTGATATACTGGAAAATATTAGGGTTCAACCAAACATCCTAATAATGGGCGATTTCAACTACCCCACCATTAACTGGGAAAAGTACTCATGAACTAACTCCTTCACTCAACGCTTTCTGGAATACATAAATTCCAATGCCCTTGATCAGCTTATCCACACTCCCACCAGGGGCAACAATATCCTAGACCTAGTCATTACCAACATGAGTGACTGGTGTTCCACACCTGAAGTCAACTCCTCGTTGGTCAGATCCAACCATAAGCTAATCACCCTAGATATTCACATCCCGCCCACACCCACCATTAAGGAAACCACTGTAAAACATTTCTCCACAGCCAACTTCATGCTTCTTAAGACAGAAGTGGTGAACTTCATGACACTCAGGCAGATGAACAATACAGTTATGACTGCTGAATCCTACACAAATGCACTATATAAGCACTTACACAAGTGCATAGATCATGCTATCCCAGACACAGAACCAAGATGCTATCCTACAAAAAAGGAAGCCAATCTGGTGGTCCCCTGCCATAAACAAACTCTACAAAAGAAGGAAGGAACTGTTGCAAGAGAGAGTAAAATCCCATGAGTGGAGGAGCTCTCTGGTCAGCCTCAGTAAGAAGCTGAGATCCCTTATAAGATCCTCCAAAGCTAGCTATGAAAACAAATTCACCACTGATTCTAAGGGCAACCACAAAGCATTCTATAGCTATGTCAAGAATCTCAATGGCAACACCCAGATCTGCTTTGAGTTACAGCACAATGGCATGAAAATTACAGAACCAACTGATATTGCCAACATCCTGGCAGATAGGTTCAGTGCTAACTTTACCCCCTTCTCACCTCCTAAAAGGCTCATATATATATATATATATATATATATATATATATATATATATATACAGGAAGAATGCAGAGTCCCTGTAATCACATCTATGCAGGTAAAAGCTGCACTCTCTAAAACCAAAAACACAGCATCCATGAGGCCGGACAACATCCCGGACTGCATTTTACATGAACTTCAGAGCAAACTGGCTCCCCACCTAAGCACTATGTTAAATCATAGTCTCACGTCAGGATTTGTGCCCACTGAATGGCACACAGCAACAGTTATCCCACTCCACAAAGAGGGAGCCACCTGTGATCCTGGGAACTATCGCCCTATTAGCCTGATGAGCCTGGTCGGCAAGGCCATGGAATGTATCATTATGGAACTCATAAACAAAGACATTGGTAGCCTCCAAACTCTGAACCCCATTCAGTTTGAGTTTGCAAAAGGCAGATCATGCCTTCTGAACCTGATCAACTTCTTTGAGGCAGTCATCAAAGCCGTAGACGAGAGTAAGGTGGTTCACACAGCCTATCTTGACCTCACCAAGGCTTTCTACACCATCCCCCATTCTTGAATTATAGCTAAACTCACTAAACTAGGTATAAATCCCTACATCTCAAGATGGGTTGCCAACTGGCTCACTGACCGAACCCACACTGTAAAAGTTGCAGACTCCAAATCTGACTTCAAACCAGTGACAAGTGGAGTATCACAGGGTTCAGTCCTGGGACCTCTCCTGTTTGTTATATATTTCTCTGAAGTACAGGCTAACACAGAAGGCCTCTGGCTAACTAAGTTCAGAGATGACTGCAAACTAAGAGCCATAGTCGAGTCCCCAAATGATGTGGACATCCTACAAAAGGGCCTCACTGAGACAGATACCTGGTGTCAGAGGCATGGCCTCAAGCTAAATGCCAAGAAGTGCATTGTTGCTGGGCCGAACAAAGCTTTTGGATACAGAGTGATTAAGGCACTTTTATGCAGTTGTAAGCAGGTTTGTGTGGGTATGTGTGGTAAATAAGCTTACAGACAGCCTGATAGTACTTAATCTCTGTAGCCATTGCCTGCTGCCATGTAAGCAGGCTTAAACGTCCTTACTACTGCTTAAAAGAGCTTACTCCCACTTACCCTTGTGTTAATTTATCTAAAAGAAAAGAAAAAAAGGTGATAGGAAAATGGTGAAAAAGGGGGCATGCAGAGGGAAAAGAAATAGGGAAAGTAGCTAGGGTTGTGCAGGATGGGTGTAGGGAAGGTCCATAGCTGTCCATTTCTTCTTCAGCAAAATCTGTGCATATGTACTGAATTTGGAAGTAGATTTGGACACTCAAATCCCTGAGAGAGGGGTGAGGACAACAGTAATGTGTTGTGAAGCCAATTAGACCAGATTACGTGTCCAGTGGACAGGTGTACAAAATGGGCAGCTATGCATGTGGAGAAATTTTTTTTTGGAACAGATTGCCTTTTTTTTAAGGTGATTGTGGGATGCTGGGGAAGGATAGTAGGGATATTTGGAGAGATAGGTTGGGTAGGATGACAGACAAGACAGCATACAGGGCCGGTATATGACACGTGGGGTTAAACACCTTAGATGGGGGGGGTTGGAAATCGGAAGCCCATGAGCCCCCAAATGGAAACAGTGGGACTGAGGTCCCCACCTATGGACAGTCACCACTGCACCTTCATAGCCCCAAAGGAGGCTGTGCTTGGGGCTGTGCAGGAGGGACAGGCCAATCCTCTAAATTCATGATGTGGGCCTCAAGCTGGCATAGCAGATCTCCAGACTGCCTTCGGAACTCGCTACGCACCAATCCCTGGACCTGACTTTGGGTTTGTGGAAGGCAGCTCATGACCTCTGAACCTGATTGACTTCTTTAAGGCAGTCACCAAAGCTGTAGACAAGGGTAAGGTGGTTCACAAAGTCTTTCTTGACCTTGCCAAGGCTTTCAGCACCATCCCCCATTCTGGAATTATAGCTAAACTCACTAAACTAGGTATAAATCCCTACGTCACAAGATGGGTTGCCAACTGGCTCACTGACAAAACCCACACTGTAAAAGTTGCAGACTCCAAATCTGACTTCAAACCAGTGACAAGTGGAGTACCACAGGGTTCAGTCCTGGGACCTCTCCTGTTTGGTATCTACTTCTCTGAAGTACAGGCTAACACGGAAGGCCTCTGGCTAATGAAGTTCACAGATGACTGCAAACTAGGAGCCATAGTCAAGTCCCCAAATGATGTGGACATCCGACAGAAGGGCCTCACTGAGACAGATGCCTGGTGTCAGAGGCATGGTCTCAAGCTCAATGCCAAAAAGTGCATTGTCATCCTCTTTGGTAAAAACTCTGTACCCATGAACTACCACATAAATGGCAGTCTACGTAACGTTGAATGTGTGATAAGAGAATTTGGGACCCAGGTGGACAGTAGTCTCTCCTTTGATAATCACATCACCACAGCAGTCAGGAATTCCTTCTATGTGGCACACCTCATCACAAAAGGGTTCGCATCCCAGGAAAAAAGAGGTAATTGTTCCCCTCTACTCGGCACTCATTATACCCATTATAGAGTACAACACCCCTTTTGGAATGTACCTCACAAGACATCTGTAGCAGCTGGAAAGGCCACAGAAGTACCTCACAAAGAGGATTACTGGCAACAAACAGATGCCCTACACTGACTGTCTCAAAAAACTCCAGCATTACTCTGTAGCATATCACCTACTCTAAGGAGATTACTGCCTAACATAAAAAGCTATGTTAAACCAGAACTGTTGGACATGCTACACATAAAGAAAGCCCAATCCCTCCAAGCTACATGCTCTAGGGACCTAAACCTTCTCACCACAATAAACAGGACACACTGGAGGGATAGATTACTGTCCCAGAGACTTCCTATACTCTGAAACCAGCTACCCATCTATGTTAAGCAAAGTTCCTCATTAGCACTCTTCAAGAAAAATCTTGATAAGTGGATGAGAAATAGGAAATACATCCCGGGGATCACTTCTGTGGCTCGGCTCGACAGGGGCACAGAAAATTAACTTTCTTGGGTGGCGTAAGCCAGGGAACCTTGTTGGCTAGGCTTACTTAGGCCCTTGGGCTGATAGCCTAGTACCTACCTATGAACCTATTACTCGGACCAGTCAATTTAGTTATTAAAAAGTAAAAACACTATCCCCAGGATTCAGCAAGCTATGCACGGCATGCAGGAATAGTGCAGGAGCTGCTGGAGGCAATATGGCTGCCATGCTATCCAGGAATAAGCTCCCGGGATGTGCACGAGTGTTCCTGCACTGACACAGCTCCTGTATGCAACAACACATTTGCAGGTGAAAACCATGCAAATGAGGTGAATTTGCGATCCATGAAGCTGGCAGCCAGCCATGCAGGACTAGTGTAGTCTGCAGAAATGTAATCAGTTAGTAACCGAGTACATTTCTACAAATTACAAAATAGAGCCATGACAGCTCCAAATAAAGGGTGTATATAATGTGGAAAGCATGCCAATGGCCAAATATATGGCCATTGGCATGGAAAACAGTTGCAAAAAAAAAAATTTATTTGTTTTAGCCGATTTCAGTTGTTTAAGTGTAGGGCAGTGGCATGCAAATGGGATTGGGCTGAAAATAAAAAAAAGAAAAAAAACTTGAAATAAGCATTCTATCCAAAATCACAATTTTGCCATTATACTCAACGGCAGGCATAAGACAACATGGCTAGTGAATAGTGGTTGCTAAGGGGGAAGGCTCAGTGTCAGACTTGTAACTAGGTATTAGAAGGGAATGATAGTGAATCCTAGAACCCCCTCATGGCTAGCCTGCACCAAACCATTTTGGTGTAGGAAGACCATGATGCAAGCCTAACAGCTAGCTGGCATCATAGAGGGGTGTGTGCAGCATACTGTAAGCTTATTGGAGCCCTGTGGCTTGGGTTTGCACTTAACTTAGTAGAGCTAAGCAATTGGGTATGTCTGAGGCTGCCTAGCACTCTTTACATTGCCTAAATGGGTGTGCACTTTGCACACCATGTTTTAAAGGAAAAAAGGTAAACCAGGAAATAGCAGCTCTGTACACATCTGAGTACTGTGTTTGCGTGGCACACCCCTGGGCTTAAACAGGAAGGCAATGGGAAGGGAAAACTGCAGTAGGAAGATAATCAAGGAGAGCTAGCATAGCTGGCAGGTGAAATGTATCAGAATCAGCCAATTACACAGGTAGCAGCCCAGCCCAGCACACCACTATAAACTATGCAAACACCTTTCCCTCTGGTTTTTCCCACAAACTCTACACCACCAGTGTACACAAGCAGGAAATTTTACCAAACAAAAGCAACAAAATGATAGGGTCTTCAGCAGCTATCATAAATCAACATGTGGAAGAGGCTGAGGGTGGTGAGGCTGAGAATGCTGATGACTAACCCACAGTGAGGAGAAGGAGAAGAGTGTACAGACCCAGGGTAACCTACCAGGGGCTACATGAGCTGGAGATAGTGGAGCACTATAGGGTGGACAGGGTCCTCCTACAGTAAATTGTTGAGCTGTGCTGGCCACAGCTCATACATAGAAACAACAGAGGGAAACCCATCCCAGTGGATACCAAGGTATGTGTAGGCCTAAGAATACTAGCCACAGGTACCTTCCAAAGGCCTACTGGATATATCATGGGGATCTCACAGGCATCAGCATCCAGGGTACTCCACCAGTTCCTGGATGCCATGTCAGTACATGCAGGTGAACCTGTATATTTCCACAACAGCTGTGAGGTGTTGGCCAGCAATATGCATCTCTTCCACCAAATAGCAGAATACCCTGAGGTAGTGGGTGCTAGAGACTGCATGCACATATGCATCAAAGCACCACCCAGTGAGCAGGGTAGGGTCTACATCAACCACAAGGGCTTCCACTCCATCAACTGCCAGGTCGTGTGCGATACCCAGGGCATTATAATGAATGTGTGCGCTGGCTGCCCTGGAAGCTATCATGACTCGCACATCTGGCATATGACAGAGCTGTTCCAGAGATTTGCCAGTGGGGACATCCCTTATGGCCACCTAGTGGGGGATGCTGGTTACACACTGGAGCCATGGCTGATGACACCCATCAGGAATGCACACACACACGAACAAGAACTCCATAATGAGGCACATGCACAGACCAGAATCATAATAGAGCATGTGTTTGGGATGCTCAAGTCATGGTTCCAGTGCCTGGACACATCCGGTGAGCCTTACTGTACTCACAAGCTACATGTACCCAAATTGTCATCGTATGTGCCATGCTACACAATATCATCCTGTGGAAACAGCTGCAGCAGGAACAGCATGGGGAGGACCACACAGCCCCCACCATTGCCAACGCCTGCACAGGCAGAGTGACTCAGAGGAGGAACAACCTCAGCCTGCCCCAGTAGCAAGAAGGAGGCGTGCCCAGTATGCCCAGGCCATGGCAAAGAGGAAATGCATATCACATACACTGACATAGTAGGAACCCAGGGATTGACAGCTATCTCTGACTCACACATACAGTAAAAGGGATGCCAAACATAACACTACCTGTGCTTAACCATGTATAGGGAGTGTACTATGTTCGTCTGACATTGTCAGCCTTCCAGCACCTTCCTCAATACTGGCACAGCCACAAGGTAAGTCACTCTCCCTATCAATTGCCAAATAGAGTAGTATGTTTTGTTACTTGTATCTATGGTATGGATGTGAGTATGCAAGGGAATCAGGTGGCTGAATGGGATGCCAGCAAATAGTAGACACCTATAGTGGCAGCATGAGATCTGTAACAAATACTGGTGCCACCATAGTATCCAGTAATAGACAAGGTGACAAAACTCACTGCAGGAAATGTGGAGGGCCACATGTGTGTCCATAGGACACATGCATGCCTGTCAGGGAGGATCACATACCCAATACAGTCTCAGCCAGCAGGACAGGCATAGGCTAACACAAACAAAGGCTGTGCTAAGGCCTCTGATTGATGGCTATGGAGAACAGCCCCCCTCCAGACCTACACAGATAGACTACAACAGGTCAGGCAGTGGGATGTTAGATCTGAAGGGTAAGAAGTCGGAAACTGAAATGTAGGGCAATCAAAATTAAGACCTGTAGTACACTGATATGCTTCTAATCAGCATGATAGGTCAGAATATAGAATGAAATAGAGTACCTGAAACACCAGTACAGTCATAGCAAATGTGTACAAATGTCAGGTGTGCCCCCCCAAACCTATGTAGAAATGTAGTAACAGTCAGGTGTGCCCCCTCAATCCTATGTAGAAATGTAGTAACATGTATGTGTAGGTACAATAACAGTGGAGCACAGATTACCCGAGCTGGACAAGGTAGCAGGCTAGATTGTAGCATGTGTACAATATGCAGGGCTGCGTGTATTAGGTTGGTGTGTGTTGTATATTGTGTGAGAGAGGTCAGTATGTAGGCATGGTGAGGTTTGTCCTGGTGGCCATTGGCCAGTACTGCCGATGACAGGGCCAAGTTCTCACAACTGCAGTGCCAAAAACAATGCTTTCCAGCAAAACACATTCCAGCAGTAAACCATAGTAAATGTTTGGAAGTAATATGTGTCATAGGTTCATAGGTTCATAGGTTCGTACTAGGCTATCTGCCCTAGGGCATTTATAAGCCTAGCCAGAGTGTGTGTGGCTTTCACCACCCCTTAGGATGAGAATACTATGCCCTTTTAGGGTTTAGTTTACTGTGCCTCTGTCTAGCAGTGACACAGAGATGACCCCCGGGGTAAACCTACGATCTCCCATCCACCCGTCAAGATTTCTCTTGAATAGTCAGTGAGGGGCTCTGCCTAACATGGACTGGGATTCTGTTCCAGAGTGTAGAGAGCCTCTGGGTTATGAATCTGTCCCTCCAGCACGTCCTATTTATTTCTGTGTTGAGGTTTAAGTCTCTTGCTCTCATAGCTCTGATGGATTTGGATTTACTGAGGTGGAGCATGTCCATTAATTCCGGATTGGACATGGCCTTGTACGTCAGGCACAGATCACCTCTGAGTAGGCGGTATGTGACTGAATAGAGCTGGAGTTTTTTCAGTCGGGCAGCATATGACATATGTTTAAGACCCTTTATCCTCTTGGTGAGGAACTTTTGGGGTCTTTCCAGCTGCTGCAGGTGTCGGGTGAGATACATCCCAAATGGGGCATTGTACTCAATCATTGGCCTGATAAGAGAAGAGTACAGGGACACAATGACTTCTCTTGATCTAGATGTGAAACCCTTCATGATAAGGTGGGCAATATAGAAGGTTTTCCTAACCACTTTGACAATGTGAGTGTCAAATGAGAGGTTACTGTCAACCTGGGTCCCTAGGTCCCTGATTACCTCTTCCGTACTTAATGGATTACCATCTATGTAGTAATTTGTCGGTACCTTGTTTTTCCCAAAGGGTATGACTATACATTTTTTGGCGTTCAGCTTAAGGCCATGGCTCTGGCACCAATTACCCATTTCTATGAGGCCTCTCTGAAGGATGTTTGTGTCCACTGGAGTATCAATTATGGCGCTCAGTTTGCAGTCATTTGCGAACTTTGTCAGCCACAATCCTCCTATGTTTGCCTGTACCTCGGAAAAATAAATGCCGAACAAGAGGGGTCCCAGGACTGAGCCCTGTGGGACACCGCTTGTGACTGGCTTAGAATCTGACATAGCTCCAGCAACTCTGACCCTGTGGGTTCTGTCCTTGAGCCACTTTGCAAACCATCTTGTGATATATGGGTTTACATTTAATCTGCTGAGTTTGTCTATGATGCCTGAGTGGGGTATTGTGTCAAAGGCTTTTGCAAGATCAAGGTAGGCTGTGTGAACTGCCTTATCCTCATCAATGGCCTTAGTGACTGTTTCAAAAAAGTCAACCAAGTTCAAAAGTCAGGATCTGCCCTTGACAAAGCCAAATTGGGTAGGATCCAATGTCTGTAGGTCCCCAATGTCTTTGTTTATGAGTTCCATAATGATCCTCTCCATAGCTTTGCAGACCAGGCTCGTCAAGCTTATGGGGTGGTAATTTCCAGGGTCCGTAGAAGCACCGCCTTTGTGAAGTGGGACCACTGTTGCCGTACGCCACTCTTTGGGTACGTATCCTGTAGTAAGGCTAAGATTAAACAGCAGCCTTATGTGTGGGTTTAGTTCCTCTTGGAGTTCATGTAGCACAGAGCCGGGACACCATGCAGATCCATTGATGCTGTGTTTTTAGCTTTAGAGGCGGCTCTCACCTGGGCATCTGAGATGTTAGGGAGGCTACACTCTGCTGGGATAGTTATTTCTCCTTTTTGGGGGGGAGGAGAAATTTGCACTGAACCTGTCTGCCAGAATGTTGGCAATGTCAGTGGGTTCAGTGTATTTTGTGTCATTTTGGACTAACTCTGAGCATATCTGGGAGTTTCCACCCAGGTTTCTAACATAGCTAAAGAAGGCCTTGTGATTGTCTTTTGCGATTTTTCTCTCAAAGTTGGCCTTGGATGATTTTATGAGTGATCGTAGTTTTTTGCTAGTACTGATCAGAGATGCCTTCCCTTTTAGGGATTTTGCTCTGTCATATAGTAGCTTCCTCCTCCTGTTGTAGAGTTTGTTTATGGCTGGAGTCCACCAGACTGGGTGCCTGCCTTTGGAGGAATGGGTCTTGGTTTTAATTGGGATTGCATGTTCCATGCATTCTTGAAGGTGCCCATAGAAGGCATTTGCAAAGGATTCAGCAGTGTGGGTTGTGGTTTCCACTGGCCCAGGGGCCTTGAAAGATATCACTTCAGTCTTAAGAAGTGTGAAGTTGGCTTTTGAGAAGTTCTTCACTGTGGTCTTTTGTGCAGGGGTAGCGGGATGTGGATTTCCAGTGAGATTAATTTATGGTCTGATCTTACCAAAGAGGGATATACTTCGTGTGGAGCATTTTGTCCCCATGTTTGTGATGATCAGGTCTAGTATATTGTCTCCTCTTGTGGGAATGGCGACTAGTTGTTCCATTGCATTTGAGTTTATGAATTCTAGGAACCTTTGGGTTAGGGTGTTTGGGCTTGAGTAATGTTCCCAGTCTATGTTTGGGTAGTTGAAGTCTCCCAAAATGATGGTATTTGGAGAGACATTCATACTCTCCAGTGTCTTCAGGAAGGCTGTGTGGGGTTCCTGAGTTTGAGAGGGTGGTCTGTAGCATGCTACAAACTGTAAGGCAGTTTTGCCTATGGTTAGTTGCACCTGGATGGTCTCTGATGCTTCGTGCATTGCCACTAACCTGGAGGTGTGGGTACCTTTGATGAATATGGATACTCCCCCTCATTTTGTGGTTCGGCCCAAGTTTTGGGGCCGGAAAGCATGATATGAGGTAAAACCTGATAGTGCTGGGGTGCTCTCAAAAGCCTTGAACCAGGTTTCATTCACTGCACAGACATCGATGTTCTCCATACTGATGAGGGCTTCGAGGGCGTGCATCTTGAGGTTTAGACTTCTGGCATTGAGCAGCATTGCCCTTAGTTTTTTTCCACTTGTGTTTTCTAGGGAGGTAGGTTTGTCATTTGAGCCTTGCCTAAAAAAGGCACTATGGGGGTGGCAAGAGCCTTGGCCAATATCGGGAAGCCCAGGGGTGACAGGTGCAAGCCATCCCTGCAGCGTGGCTTGTCAAGCATGTCATCCCAAGCAGACAGACATTGGATCCCCTTTGAATGACACCAGTAATTAAGCCAATTGTTAAAACTGATCATTTTGTCTTTGTACTGTGGCATCATTCTTGGTGAGGGTAAGATGCTGCTCAGGGTCGGGTCATACCGCCTGGGCTACATAATCAGAGAGCTCCTCTATGTCTCTTTTCATGTAGTCCAGGGAGGTATCGTCTCAGGTCGTTCACACCGCATATACAATGACTGAGTCATATTTGTACTTGCTGTGGAGTGACCTGAGTGCTTGTGTTATGTGGCATTCTAGCGCCTGACAGGCAGCTTACTGTGACCTTTTCCTTGTTCAGTCTGGTGAGTGGGACGTCAGTGTGTCTGACTATGGAGTCACCTATTACAAGTGTGTCTGGCATGTTGTTTGGCCTTAAGGGCTGTGACTGTTTAGCACACTGACTTTGTGAACTATGTGTTGCATGTGCTATGTCTTGAGGTGGTGGTTGCTTGGGTGTCTGCTTTGGAGGCCTCTGTTGTTTTGGTAGATTTTTAATCAGTGCCTCCGAGTATGTTTTTGTGTGTTTATGTGTTTGGTTTGCAGTTGTGATAGTTCTATGTGAGACTGGGTTTGTGGTGTGCGTGGTTACCTTCTCCTCCTGTCTGGTCTTGCCAGTACTGAATTGAGAGAGCTCACCCTCCAGTTTGGCTATATAGTTGCATCTCTCATATATTTGTATTTGTTGGGAGGAGGAGAGGGTTGTCTGTGTACATGAGGCAATTGTAACATTGCCTCAAGATTCCCAGATTCATCAGCTGAACAGGAGAGGACGCCAGCAACTGACCCTTCGACATGCTAGAAATAGTGAAAAAGATTGCTGTGTAACTGAGTCAGAAAGGACCTATAGGGAAATGGGTACTCAAGGGAATTTAGGTGAATGAAGTACTTTATTTTGTTTAAGAGTGCTTTACCTGTATAAAAAATGCTTTAGGAGCAAGTGCTGAGCTTTTCAGATAGAGTATAGACTGTTTAGATTGCAAGTAGAACAGTTCTAAGGGAAAAATTGAAGAGCAGACTTGGAGCCAGAAAAGTTTAACCTTGTTTAACCAGCGCTGCGCAAAGCTGTGCAAATACGGATTTTAAACAGTGAACTACAAAAGAGCAAGGAATGGTCCCAAACAACCAATTACTACAGCTTCTTGTGCTGAGGTCACTTCCCCCAAGGACAGGTAGGCTGCTCAAGGCTCCCCACTACCACTGGTGAGCAAAGAAACTTCCTTCTATCCAAGTAAGGTAATGGACAACACAGGAACTACACCACATCCCAGAATACAGCAATGCCTGTAAACTGGTCTAAACTAGTCGAGGAAGGCGGGAAAACAAGGATTATTTTTTTGTTTTTGTCACCATCTGAAAGATGGACATGACATGAATGTGGGCCCAGACATACAAGCAGTACACAGGAGGAAGTACCCCAGACAGACAGTGTATAATATGTAACTGTCAAATGGACACACACTTGGAATTGTACATACAGGTTAGCAGCACATTAGTTGGGCTTGTAGTAGGGAATACCTATGTCATCTCGCCAAACAGTGGCAGACCACAAAGGTCACAGGTATGAAGTATTGAGAAACAACTGATGCCCCTGTACAAGCCAGCATAAGTGGAATGTCCCATGCATATCTGTTAGTCAGATGCAAGTAGTGTCCATAGCACACATGCACCCAGCTCACCCCACAATCACCCACAGGTACTTTTTCAGTCTTATCCCTGCTGTTGGGAATAAGTACAATATGACCCCCACCTCTTTATGGCAATAGCTAAAGAATGCAGCATGCAGAACAGGTGTCCCATGCAGGTGTGTCCCTAGCTGTAAGCAGCACCCTGCCAGCATCCACACCACTGGATCATTAATGACAGAAAGTATTGGCATTAACACCTTACACACCTACCCTGTCATCCCAGGGGACTATAGTATATTGCAGTCTGGGATTGTAGGAGTGACACAGTGCAATGGCCTGCATCACTATCATCACAGCAGGCCTGCATCACTATCAAATGGCCTACAGTCCTCTGCCAAAGGCCTGTGTCTCACCCATACTGCCAATGTATGCTATGTCATGGACTCCCAAATAACAACATAACACAGTTCACAGAACCCAAATGCAAGGCCATGCGGACAAATCCCAGTAACATGTCCACCATGTCCTACTGCACGAACTGTGGACCAACACCACATTACTGCTGGGATGAGGTGATAACTATAGGGAACATATCAGATAATATTTACATAATGTTTGGAAGAGGATAGAATAATAGAGGGGGGGTAAGAGCATGGGCAGCATGGAGTGTGTGGAGTCCAAAATTCAGCCATATGTACATACTATCCCTGCCTGCAAACACAGGAATGGGTGGCTACAAGCTTGCTCATAAACCAGAATGTGAAGGGGTAATGTCCAGAATTATGTCCCCTGTCTCTGGGTAACTTGTGTGAATCTGTACAGCTGTGAGGTATGGCCACAGCAGGATATGGCCATACTGTCATGTCAATGGATGTACAAGCATGGGATCCTCAGCCACCACTGTACCAAGGTGCTAAAACATTTGCACAGACCCAGCAGCAAGTGTTACCACAATACTGGACACAGCTGCATTCACCCTGTGTTACCCAGGAGATCACTGCAAGCAAATATGTATACCTGACAGTACTTGATGACATAAAACATCACAGTGTAAAACAGTACATATGTCTGAATATCTCTGCTAAAACCAAGACTATGTAGCAGAAGCAACACAGATACAATTACCTACAGTAACCCACTATCCTTTGTCCATTTTGACCTCCTGTTGTCAACTGATCTACAGATATCCCACAGAAACAGGTTGCTAGCTGTAGGTGTAGAACACAAAAGCCTGCACTTGAGTAGAATCTACCTGGAATGGATTCACACATTCAGTACAGAGGGTCATACTGGGCATGCTCCCACACTTAAAGAAATGAAGCCCATGTCTGGCAACAACAGTGGACTATACATATCTGACAGTCACAGATGTTAGTGCACACATTTATCAGTACACACCAGTCATGCTTTGCACACACATTGGATATGAATACACACATATATCCAAGGACAAAACACTATAATAGCCCAAAATTACACATACATAGATGTTTGGAAGAGAGTGACAGACAGTGACAAAGAGCCTCCCATCATGAGGCCTGTCCCACCCAGCACACATCCAATTGGCTAAAACCACATGATGTGCAAATGTCAATCACTGTAGACATTTACCTCTGGTATCCCTCAGCACTATAGTGTCTGTGGTGCTTGTGCTAACTGTGTAACATGACTGCGGAAGTCAGTAGTCATCTAGCAGTTGTATACATGTACCTGTGGAATATAAACCTGTGTGTGCCTGAGTGTTGTGTGTCTGCCTCTAGAGGATTGGGTTATGGCCTATGCACACACTCTGCACTCCACATTGCCATACTATGGCAAGCCTGCTGTCTTCACCTTGAAATACACCTTTGGGGAAATAGTAACCTGGTAATCTCCATGGTGCATCCTATAACAGTGTCATGATGTAGTGTGATGTACTGGTTAGGTAGGAGTTCTAATCCCAGACATGTCAGTTGTGCGTTTGTCTGTGTAGAAATCAATGCTTTTGAGGCCATTCACTCTCACTACAATTTCAAATGCCCTACTTTGGCAGGGCTGCTGATGTCATTCACTTTGAAATACACCTTTAGGGAAGGAGTAGCTCAGTAATTTCTGTGGGGCATCCTATAACTGCATAATGCTGTAGTGTGATGTATTAGTTAGATAGGAGTTCTAATCCCAGACATGGCAACTGTGTGTTTTTGTCTGTGTAGGGATCAATGCATTTGAGGATATTCACACTCACTAAAATTTGAAATGCCCTTCTTTGGCAGGGCTGCTAATGTCATTAACTTTGAAATACACCTTTGGGGAAAGAGAAGCCCAGTAATCTCTGTGGTGCATCCTATAAATGTGTAATGCTGTCATGTGATGTACTAGTCAGGTAGGCATTCTAACCTCAGACATGGCAAGTGTGTGCATGTTTGGCTGTGAAGGGATCAATGCTTTTGAGGCCATTCACTCTCACTACAATTTCAAATGCCCTACTTTGGCAGGGCTGCTAATGTCATTCACTTTGAAACACACCTTTGGATAAAAAATAGCCCAGTAATCTCTGTGGTGCATCCTATAACTGCGTAATGCTGTAGGGTGATATACTAGTTAGATAGGAGTTCTATTCCCAAACATGGCATCTGTAGAACTTTTTGTGTGTCTGTTTAGCTGTGTAGGGAGCAATGCTTTTGAGGACTTTCACAGTCACTACAACCTCCATTGCCCTACTTTGGCAATCCTGCTGTCATTCATTTTGAAATAAACCTTTGGGGAAGGGGTAACTCAGTAAATTCTGTGGTGCATTCTATAATTGCATAATGCTGTAGTGTGATATACCTAGTTAGGTAGGAGTTCTGTTCCCAGACATGGCAAGTGTAAAAGTTAGTGTGTTTGTCTGTGTAGGGATCAATGCTTTTGAGGCCAGTCACACTCACTACAATTTCAAATGCCCTACTCTGGCAGGGCTACTGATGACATTCACTTTGAAATACACCTTTGGGGAAAAAGTAACCCAGTAAGCTCTGTGGTGCATGCTATAACTGCGTAAGGCTGTAGTGTGATATACTAGTTAGGTAGGAGTTCTATTCCCAGACATGGCAACTGTGAAATTCTGTGTGTGTATTTGTGTGTGTACAGAGCAATGTTTTAGTGGCTATGCACAGTCCCTATACACACCTAAAAATGGAGAACATCTATAACTGTGCAGTAACAAAGACCTGATACAAGGCTCCACAGAACACCCCTGCAATACCAGGTATAGCTCTCACACCTGTTGGCCACTAAACCAGGACCAAAACAATAAAGGTGGAGGAGTGTCCATATTCACCAAGGATATTCACACCACCACACTACTTGCCCAACAGAATGTGTCTGAAATACCCCGGTGCAACTAATAGTAGGTCAGACTGCATTCCAAATTGTATAGCTTGCTACAGATCCCCCACCATGCCCCATGACTCCCACTACAGCTTTTGAAACATACTGTGAAATATTATGATACAAGCAAACACCCTAATACTGGGTGACTTACACTACCCTGCCATTAACTGGGAAAACTACTTGTGTGCCAACACATGTGCCCAACGGTTCTTGGAAGTCATAATTCCCAATGCCCTGGATCAAGTAACCCATAGTGCCACCAGGGGCTCAAATACCCTAGACCTGGTCATTACCAACATAGGAAATCAATGCTCTACACCTATGGTCACTCCATCGGTGGTCAGGTCTGCCCATGAGCTAATCACCCTTAACATCAACATCCCTCCCCCACACCCCAGTAAGGAAACCTCCATAACACACATCTCCAAAGTCAATGTCATGCTACACATGTCAGACGTGACTAACGTCATGATACCCATGCAGATGGGAACTGAAAGGACGACTGCTGAATCCTACATGAAGGGACTGTACGAGCACATCCACTCGTGCATGAATCATACCATGCAATATAGAACCAAGACACTCCCCAACAATAAAAGGAAGCCAATGTGGTGGCCCCCTGCCATAAACATACTGTACATCAAAAAGGGGAAACTGTTGCAGAAATGGGGGAATTTCCAGGATGCAAAATACTCCCTTACCAGCCACAATAAGAAGCAGAAATCCCACATAACATCCACCAAAGCTAGTTATGAACATAATATAGCCAAAGATGTCAAAGACAACTGCAAGCCATTCCATAGCTATATGAAGAATCTAAATGGCAATGCTCAGATCTTCTCTGAGCTACAACAGGATGGTATTAAATATACTGCTCACAGGTATATTGCCAATATCCTAGCAGAATGATTCAGGCCAACTGCACCCCCTTTGTACCCCCCAAAGGGCCCATCTCAACATGGAAAGATTACCAGAGTCCTGTAATAACAGCCACATAGGTAAAAACCACACTCTCCAGAGCTATGACAACAGCAGCCATGGGACCAGTCAACATCCTGGGCTGTGTACTACATGAGCTACAAACTGAACTGGCACCTTACCTACGTGCAATGTCTAATCATAACCACACCTCAGACTTTGTGCCCACTGTGTGGCACACAGCTACAGTTATCCCAGCCCACAAGGGGGGATCCACCTTGGATCCTGGGGACTACAGCCCCAGGAGTATGACATGCCTGATCTGCAAGGCCATGGAATACATTATCATGGAAATTAAAACAAAGACATTGGCAACCTGAAAACACTGGACCCCAACCAGGTTAGGTTCGTGAAGGGCCAATCATGTCACCTCAACCTGAATGACAACTGTGAATCCATCTCCAGAGCTGTGAATGAGAGTAAGGTGGTTCACACAGCCTATCCATACATCACCAAGGCCTTCAACACCATCCCCCAGTCTGGAATCATAGATAAATGTATCAAGCTGACCATTAATCCCTATGTCACCCGATGGGCTGCCAACTGCTGTATTGACAGAACTCACACTGTAAATGTAGGTGACACCAACCTCAGCCCCAGACAAGTGACAGTTGGAGTACCTTAGGGTTCACTCCTGGCACCGCCCTTGTTTGGAATCTACTGCTCTGAAGTACAGTCCAACAGTAAGGGGCTTTGGCAAGCAAAGGTTGCAGATGACTGCACACTGGGAGCCAATATTGAATCCCCACATGATGTGGATATTCTACAGAAGGGCCTTACAGAAAGCCATGCTTGGTGCCTGAGCCATGGCCTCAAAATCAATGCCAAGAAATTTATAGTTATACCCTTTGGAAAGGGACATGTACCTGTGAAGTACCACATAGGTGGCCATACACTCAACACCTAAAGTGTGATAACAGACTTAGGGACTTAGGTGGACAGTGGTCTCACTTTTGATAACCATATTGCCACAACAGTCATGAACCCACCTATGTAGCACACCTCACCACTAAGGGCTTTACATCCAGGAAAAAGGAGGCCATTGTCCCACTGTAGTCATCTCTCATTAGACTCAGTACAGACTACAATGACCCATTATGTATATATCTCACAAGGCATCTGCAGCAAGTAGAAAGGCTTCAGACATACCTCATGAAATGAATCACAGGCGTAAACCAGATGCCATATGCTGACCATCTGAAAATCATCCAGCTATACTCTGTCACATATTATGTTCTCAGAGGTGATCTCTGCTTAACATACCATGCCATGTGAAACCCGCAACTGTTGAACATGCTACACTTAAAGAATTCCAAACCCTCACTGCCACATGCTCCAGGGATCCAAGTCTTGTCATCACAATGAACAATACATGCTAGATGGATGTGATCCTGACCCAGAGACTCCCCAGACTCTGGAATAGACTGCCCATACATGTTAAGCAGAGTGCATCTTTGACCCTCTTCAAAAGGAACCTAGACAATTGGATGGGAGGTAAGAAATTGACCCAGGGAATCATGTCAGCTGCCCTGCTAGCATGGTCCAGGGAAGTAAATATTTTGGGAAGACATAACCAGGGAATTGTCATGTCTAGGCATGCATAGGCCCAAGAGCTGATAGCCTAGTATCAACCTATGAACTACACTTTCCATTGCACAACCTTGGCAAGGTTGCTGATGTCATTCACTTTGAAATACACCTTTGGGGAAAGACTAGCCCAGTAATCTCCATGGTGCATGCTATAACTGTGTAATGCTGTAGTGTGATGTACTAGATAAATAGGAGTTCTGATCCCAGAGAAGGCAAGTGTTAAGGTTTGTGTGTTTGTGTGTGTGTTTGCTTGTCTGTGTAGGGATCAATGCTTTTGAGGCCATTCACAGTCACTACAACTTCCATTGCCCTACTTTGGCAAGCCTGCTGATGTCATTCACTTTAAAAATACACCTTTGGGGATGCACTAGCCCAATAAGCTCTGTGGCACAACCTATAACAGTGTAATGTTGTTGTGTGATATACTATTTAGGTAGGAGTCCTAATCCCAGACATGGAAGTGTAAAGGTTTGTGTGTTTGTTTGTTTGTCTGTGTAGGGATCAATGCTTTATGAGGCCATTCACAGTCACTACAACTTCCATTGTCCTACTTTGGCAAGCCTGCTAATGCCATTCACTTTGAAATACACCTTTGGGGAAGGAGTAGCCCAGTAATCTCCGTGGTGTGTATTATAAATGCGTAATGCTGTCATGTGATGCACTAGTTAGGTAGAAGTTCTAGTCCCAGACATGGCAAGTCTAAAGGTGTATGTGTTTGTTTGCCTGTGTATGGATCAATGCTTTTGAGGCCATTCACAGTCACAACAACTTTCATTGCCCTACTTTGGCAAGCCTGCTGATGTCATTCACTTTGAAATACACCTTTGGGAAAAGAGTAGCCCAGTAATCTATGTGGCATGTGCTATAACTGCATAATGTTGTAGTGCGATGTACTAGTTAGGTAGGAGTTCTAATCTCAGACATGGCAACTGAGAGACTTGGTGTGTGTGTGTTTGTCATACGTATCCTGTGTGGAGGTAGCTGTAAGTGTGGAACAACAGGACTAATTGTGGAGTGGGTTTTGCAAATTTCTTATATGGTGGGCCTATTATATGTCACAGTGTCCACCTTACAAGGATAATGGATGTCAAACAGCAGAGAGGCTGAGGTAGACAATCCATACCCCTACATGTGACATCAGGGCTTGGTGAACAATATAGGCAACCCTTGTATTATCCAGAGAACACTCTCCACCCATGTCTCATACAGACACTCGGCTAGGCAACAACCACTATGTTGGTAGTTCCCTGCATATTGCCCACAGATAGTAAGCATGGTGTGATTGCAGTGGACTACAGACAGCATGGCACCCTGTCCCATCCCTACAATAGGCAAATCATTGCATACAGTGCTCCTTCACTATGTTCCCCAATGGAAGCCTGCAACAACTTTAGAGCCAGCAAATGTAACCCAAAAAGGACATAGCATGCCTTATACACATACCTTTTATGGACAGATGCCACTGACACCAGGGAATACCTGTATCATGTTGTCATTGTAGGTGCAGAGTCAACCTGGTGTCCATTGCCAGTTCTCACCACGTGAAGCCAAAAATGGCACATCTGATGATAAGAATCTGTCTACACAACATGTCCCAGACACCCCAGGTACACTTCCACATGTCATAGAACATGCATGTGGGACATGTGCACATCCCAGACACCATCCATGTCATGGAATATAGAACACATACATGGCAAGCATTGCACAACACTAGCCACCCACAACAGTAACCCAGATGACTGGATGGTGAATACAATACCCACCTATGTGGGCCAATCCAGACACTACATCCCTGAGTGACATTGCAGACCATTGTCATGTGGCCTGATGCCAAGGTATCCCTTTACCTAGCCTTATACAGCCTTCTGGCACAGTCAACCACTACACACCTTTGAAGCAATGCACTCATGCATGTCAGTAAAGGCAAACCTGTGTGTGTGTGTGTGTGTGTGTGTGTGTGTGTGTGTGTGTGTGTGTGTGTGTGTGTGGAGTATAATGATTTGGATGCCATTCACACTCACTACACCACCTATTGGCTTACTGAAGCATTCCTTCTGATGTCAGACACCTTGATATACCCTTTGCCCATATATCATCCTAATAACCCCTGTGATGCATGTGATACCTGTGTATTACTGTATTGTGGCAAACTAGCTAGTTAGGAAGTCAAATCCTGACCATGCCAATTGTGACAATGTGTGTGAGTCCCTGAGAGAGTGTGGCTGTGTCGACCTTGACACCTGTTCATGTGGACAGGCACATGTACTACACCTCCCTTATCCATCCTTTATCACTGTTGCAGATGTCACTCACCATCAAATATACCTTTGGACAACTCTCCAACATGTAAGATCTGTGGCACATACAATAACTGCATAGACATGTAATAGAAATACATAGTCAGGCAGGGGTTTAAAACCCTGTACTGGTAAGTGTGTGGCACAAGCATGCTTAAGTTTTACTCTCCCAGTCCCTCCCTGTCTTACTTTGTCTCTGTCTGTCTCTCTCATTCCATCTCTTCTGGATGTGGAGAAGTACACCTACTTTACTTTGTTTTGTAAGTGATGCTCATGATCAGCTGATGGCCTATGCATGAATTGCAGTCCCCCACTAGCTGATTTAATGTGGAACAGCTGTGGTAACATTCACTTAGCCAAATGCATGGAAACACACTCCTATAATTAGGAACATCATGTGGGTGTTGGCCCTTTTCATTCACTGTGAGCAGGACTTCATGTCGGTGTTTGGCAAACAGCATCACAGATGGTAGTGGGATATTCCTCTAACAACATACACTGTGGAGACAGGCCAGCAAACAGGAGGGGGATGTTCCAGACATGACTACCTGGGTGGGAGGATGGCATAATGGTTAAGGGGTTTACCTTACAGACACATGGTGCAGGGTTTGATTCTCATGTGGGGTTTAGGCTTGAAATGGCCCACAAGGGTAGTTAGTCTAGTACTAATCTATGAATCTATGAAACCATAAGTGTTGCTCTTCTGCATTTAGAGTAATGTTGGTTTAACAGGGTTTGTGTGGATATGGCTGATCTACATGATTTAATACCTGTCATGACAGTGTTATGTATTTGAGGAAACCCCCACCTGTAGGGTTATCTTTTTTTTTTTTCAAAACAGGTTTATTGTTTTAACATATAAGAGAAATATCATAACAATTTTATACAAGTAATTGAAAATAGGTATTATTATAATATTCAACAAAACAACTAAAGTATTTACAAAGACATCTACTACAATCAGATCAATTAATTAAACTAAAATACCATGCTATTGAAATTAAAATTTTTTAAACAAATTTTGTAAATTATCCCATACAATAAAATAAGATGTTTTTCTGTTTGTTCTAGTCCTAATTGTGTTTATTTCCATATGGCACACTATATTCATAACATTTTAAATTCATTGAACGAAGGAGGTGTATCTGAAATCCAATTTCTAGTTATTATTTTCCTAGCCACTGCTAGAATAGACCATAACAAGGGAAGCTTAACCTTTTTAACACTTTGAGGTACAGGTCTGTTGAATAATATAAGAGATTTAGAAATAATGAAATTATCTGTAAAAGAGCCTGCAAAACATTAATTGACTTCCAGTATTCTTTCAATTTTATACAGTCATAAAACATATGAGCCCAGTCAGCATTAATTTCTACATTACATCTCTTACATAGATTATCTTTATTATTTATATTATTCATCATCAAAGGTCTATAAAAAGATCTATGTAAAAATTTCCATGTATAAAGTCTCCAGACAATGGAAGACGTAGTTCTATAAGCAGATTCCAATATATATTGTTTATCTTGTTGATTTGGTGGGTCCCCATTAATAGAAGTGAAATAATTCCAGTATGAATCTACACTGTAAAAAGTTTCTTGTCTGATAACTTTATGTATGTATGAAAGTTTACCTTTATCAGAAACTTTATGTTGTAAATTTAATATCAAGTAATCAATCAGTGTTGGAATAGATTCTTTAACAGTTATAGACATTAAATCTATTTTATTAATGAGATGTTGTCTAAAGGTCTGAACCTCTAACCAGCAAGTTTCTCTTAGATCAAATTCTTGTTTTAAGAAATCTAGATTTTTAACTTTATTATCAGATATCAACTGATACCAGTACTTTAGATCATTATCTATAGCTAAATGAGTTCCTTCAGAAGTAGATGACAAAAGCATACCCTGAGTATACATTATAGGAAATACAATAAAATTCCATTCCCTATACTTAGGGTGCATGAATATAAAGTTACGATAACTAATAATAATATTTAATGGGTAACAAACCATATGTTTAGGTGTAATAGGTGAAGTACAAAATTCCTTTAGTAACCATAACATGGAGGTTTTTACAATCATATTTTTATGTGTTAAGGAGATTTTCATGAAGTGTATACTAATTAGCTCCCAATAATCTTTCCATTTTGTGACATATGACTGATCTATTAATAAAGTAATAACTTTTACAATAGAAGAGATAGTATATAAATTAAAGTCTGGAAAAGAAATACCCCCTTGAGACCAGCTATTAGTATGTTTCTTTAATGCAATCCTAGGTCTATTAGGTGCCCATAAGAAATTTAACATTAGTGTGTTCAGTTTCTTGATAATTATTTTTGTAGGTGGGAGTATTATTGATTGTATTAAGTATAAAATCTTGGGGAATATTATCATTTTAATAATTGTAAGTCTCTCCTCCATAGTAAAAAAACATATTATTCCAGGTATTAAAAAGATTTTGTATATTAAGAAAACAGGTATTATAATTATTATATATAATAGATTTAATATCTTTAGATAGTGTACCTGTAGGGTTATCTGCAGACTGGCCAGTGTTTGGAGTCCTAGGTTTCTTGTGTTACTCACAGACCACCTATCTTAGAACTGCAGAAGCATAGTCTGAGGATTGTAGTCAGTACATGGTGACAGACATGAGAGTTAATGACTTCATATCCCTCATAGGACATATGTCACAACAAACCCTGTTACAACAGTAAATGTATGAGGGTATCACACCAACATGCCAATATTCGACCAGTGTTTGCACCTCCAGCCACAAGTCTGTCAACCTTTGTACATATGTCATGCAGTAAGAGGTGCATATGTTCTGTACACCATTATTTATTGACATCATACCTGGTAACAAGTCAGTCAGATATCAGACTGCTAAACATGTTATGTATAGTAGGGTTTATATTTGAGGACATAACCTGGGCATTCTGTGGTTGCATGTACAGTAGTGGGGTCTGTGTACTTATGGTGATTGTTGACAGTATGTGCATTGCGAATACATACCTTGGCCTGTATACAAACTGTGGTAGATGTCATTGTTCTTGGTCCTGTTCTATCTGATGTTACATGCTGCTCCAGTGTATGGTACCCTATCATCTCACATGTTTGTAGGGCCAAACACACACATGTGCCATACCAAAGATAGGCATTGGGCCACAATGTGTCGTGGCCCAGTATATGTAGGGTTAGTGTGAGAGTGGCACATACAAGGATGGTGTTGATCAGACAGTCCATATAGTGTAATATTAAGCTTAGTACCATATGTGGCTGTGGCTGTGTTCACACTGGTTGTGGGTATGCACTTTCACACAGGTGTCTGTTACTCTGTGCTGTGACATGTCTGTAGAGCCTGCTATATTTGCTGGTACATGTGTATTCCCCCACAAGAAATGTAGGCCAGTGTTGTGGCACTCTGCCTGTAGTTTGCACAGTGCTTTGTTACATGCCTAGCAGCTTAGTGTAATTACCCAGTGTGATGTTATGTCCAGATATTTGCCAGATCTACTGCTGCCAGGCCACCATAACTGTTGTGCATTTCTGACAAAGTAGTGGGATGCTGTACAGATGTAGATCACTAACTACTGGGTAGCATGTGGCTTTGTGACCTCTGCACCACCAGTTACTATGTGTCATGACAAACAGGAGTGTGTGAATACATAAAGTGTGTGGACATATGTAGTTCAGTATTTACATGATATACCCATGTACATGGCTGTTGGCATCCACATTGTCAAGCTTGATCCACATGTCTCGCACTAAGGAGAGCTGTGTATACCTCTGGACTGACCAGAGTGTGCCAGACTGTCCACATATATTGGTCATATCTTTCCTGTAGTCCACAGGATTATTACTGTGATATTAGTGGTACTATACTAAGATGACCTTGGGATGTCTGTCAGTAACTGATGGTGTACATGTCAATAGCAGATGTGACCTCCCACACACAACATGTCTGTTAAAATAACCCATGTTACAGTAGCAACAGTCTACATATATACCTGCAATACATACATGACATCCCCTTGCACTAAGAGGTTGAGACTATTGGTGCTGATGTATGACTCTACTCCATGTTCTGGACATATGGTAAATATATATATATATATATATATATATATATATATATATATATATATATATATATCTAAAACAAACTGAAAACCAGTCAGAAATTAATGAAAACTCCAG
Source organism: Protopterus annectens (assembly GCF_019279795.1). NCBI lineage: Eukaryota > Metazoa > Chordata > Ceratodontiformes > Protopteridae > Protopterus > Protopterus annectens. The sequence continues at coordinate 1,773,267,525 of NC_056726.1, read as the reverse complement.
CAGAAAAAGCAATGAAAACTCAACCAGCTAGAACTTCAATGGTAACTTCCAAACACTATATGCAAATGACCCTTATGAACATCAGAGCATTTCATGTGGATAATTGCCCATGACTCTTGCATTTGAAGTTGTTCATTACTTGGACATTTGAAGTTACAGGCCAATAAAGCCAAATCTCACTATCCATGGATATGCATATTTCAGCCTTGCTGATGAGGTCATAAAAAGGCCGAAATATGCATATCCATGGCTAGTGGGGTTTGGCTTTATTGGCCTGAAATTGTCCATTAAAATGACTTCAAATGTAAGAGTCATGGGCAATCAGAATCGCCACATAGCTGAAACACCTGATGTTCATAAGGGTCGTTTGCATATATCCCATGTGCTTCTGTTACAGGAGGTTTGGGAGGTCAATCATTGGAAGTTCTAGCTTGGCTGGAGTTTTCATTTAGTTTTTTCTGATTGGTTTTTCAGTGTGACTTTCTAACTCTTTGTTTTAATTTGTTATTTGGGATATTTTGCAGTAACCCTAATGATAATGGACATCAGCTGGGTATAACAACCCTGTGTTTCTTATGCTTAGTGAAACACCCTGGTTATGCTATGCTGATGAGGTCATAACAAGGCTGAAATATGCATATCCATGGCTAGTGGGGTTTGGCTTTATTGGACTGAAATTGTCCATTAAAACGACTTCAAATATATGAGTCATGGGCAATCAGAATGAACATATAGTTGAAACACCTGAGGTTCATAATGGTCATTTGCATATATCCCATGTGTCTCTGTTACAGGAGGTTTGGTAGGTCACTCATCGGAAGTTCTAGCTTGGCTGCAGTTTTCATTTAGTTTTTCTGTGTGCGTGCGTGTGTGTGTGTGTGTGTGTGTGTGTGTGTGTGTGTGTGTGTGTGTGTATATATATATATATATAGATATATATATATACATACATACATACACATCTATATATGTCTACATATATACCGATATATAGATATATATGCACATATAGTTATATATATATATATATATATATATATATATATATATATATATATATATATCTATATATATATATATATATATTTATATATATCTACATAAATATAAATATATATATATATATATAAATATATACATATATGATGTACACACACACACACACACACACACATATATATATATATATATATATATATATATATATATATATATATATATATACATATATATATATATATATATATATATATATATACAGAGAGATCTATATATGGCCATATATATGATGCACTATACAGATGTGTATAAATATATATATATATATATAGGAATATATATGTGTATGTACATGTAGACATATCCTTGTCATGTGTAAACATTACTGTTGTGCATACCTTCCCAGATGTATCACACCATATTTATCTGATATGTGTGTATTTAGATATAACAACATATATGATGCAACAGTAATATCATTAACAAGCACTATACAATTGTAGAAGTCACAGCAACTGTTCAATACTATTCAATATCTGTACTGACAGATATATTGGAAAAACAACAACTGTCTTCACAGCTGTTATGGTGTAGTGGTTAACTGTTGAGACTGTAGTATACAATATCCTGGGTTCAAGACCTCCACGGGCTGTTTATTTTGTTGCTAGGCAGAACAAGGACTGTTGGATACAGAGTGGTTAAGGCAGTTTTGTGCAGCTTTAAGCATGTTTGCATGGGATTGTGTAAAGCAACTTACGATTAAAGGTACATGCGCTTACACCGTATAGGCTTCACTTACCAGTGCGTAAATGTGTTTGGCTGTTATATTGCAGCAATGCTCATACCTGCTAAGCATGGCTCAGTCCTGGTAACCAGTGCTCACATCCCAGTCTGATAACATAGCAGGGTAATGACATCTGTAATAAGTGTATGTAATGCCATGTACATAACATGCATCTATGTGCTGTCATTACAGTAGCAAAGGGTGTGAGTCACCTGTCTGGGACATGAGTATATATGACCTGTACAAGACTCTTATCCATGTGAATGTGTTACATACAAGGGTAGTATCCCAGGTTATATGCAGTCACACTGGCATGTAGTGTATCATTACATTACTACTGTTGACAGTGCTTTCCCAAGCAAGAGTAGATTGCTAATTGTAGTACTGGAAGCAAACACCCCTGCATGCATAGATGGACTCTGAGTCCTCACTGTCATGTTCCTGGTGAGTGAGCTGTGTCACATTATATATTTCCTACTGGATAATGAGCTGACATGTGGAAAATAAATGTAGCACATGTCAGTGAGGGCTGCCATCATGTAGTAATGGCATACCTATTAGTGTCAGACATCTATCTGTCAACACATTCATCCTACTGCATAGCTAGTTGGTGAGCAGATGTCTGTCAGTCACTTAAAATATGTGCAGATGTCAGGTATCCATCTTGGATACATACAGGCAATCTATGCTTGACTGACACTGACATGTCTGCCCAGCTGTGTTATAACTGGCACAGATAGGACTCAACACCCTGTACACACCACATGCCACAGATACCTCCACTACACTATCACAGTCAACAGAACATGCTTGGGTACAGGTCTCCAAGACAGACACTAACCATGTTATGTAATACATGTTGCATACATGTCAACTGGAGCATCTCACTGGCCCTCTGCAGGAGGGACCAGAGGATTGGCTGATGCATTTCACTCTCATTATGAGGGTCACCACAGTGGTGTCTGTAGATAGATATCTTGCTGGCACGTGGCAGGTGGCATGATACCACTGTACACACATCCCCTACACTTTCCATCTCTCCATGGACAATAGCCAGGTATACACCTATGAACACCTGCACCGATGCACCCCAGTAATGTCAAATGTGTACATGTGCATTACTGAGAATACCAGTGTCTGTGTGTTAGTAGACCTGTAGTTGAGAATACCCTGAAGCCCTTCACACCCACCTCACCATCCATTGCCATAGTTAGGTGTGGCTGCTGCTGTACCGGACATTACATGTATCTTGTTACGCTCCTCTCCCTAAGGGATATCTGAGCCTTGCAGTACCAGCACAATACTGTTGTACAAATGAGTTGATAGGTATGGGATACCCACTAAGTTCTGGCAAGTGTGTGTATGTGTGCATGTGTGTACATATGTAGGGTACATCATTCTGAGGCCACATACTCCTATTACAATATGCATTGCCACACAGTATTAGGGATAGTGATGTTGCTGCCCATAGGAGAGGCATGACAATGCATCATCCTACTATGCCTGTGGCATGTGCATTAGATGCATATCCCTGTTAGTAGCACTCTTTGGATGGACAAGGGATTGTATTGCAGTCCTGGTCAATGTGTGATGGTGGGTATGTCAGAGGGTCATCATGGGTTCCAGTACATACAATATCCACAGTGGGGTGTGGGCGCTGGGTATACTGTCATTACACCATGGTACCCCCGGTACATGTCCCATGTACCACTGTATGTTGACCACTGTCACCATCAACCATACAGGTAACTGATAACACTATCCAGCCCAGTTATGCATGTGCTGTGTGCAGCTACCTGTAACACATTGGACACACTGACAAGGTAGTTAGCACTGATAGGCCTATGTCTCTCAGATGTGTGTCTGACTGTTATGTGTCAAAGTGTATAAGATGGTATGTCACATTATGTATTGCCCATATACAACCATTACATCCCCATTACCATACTTTACATACTTGTGGGTGTTCTGCATGTAACATGTAATCTGGAACACACCTCATCCTAAAAGCTGTGTGGTGTGTGCAGTTAAAGCCACACACATCAGTAGTACTACATACCTAGGTGGGGGTCTAGTCCCAGTGTTGCCAAGTAAAAGTGTGTGTGTATGTGGAGGGATCTACTTCAGGTTCCTGAATATACATGTCCCAAGGGGTCATCTGTCCAAGAACTGCGTGGCATATGCTAACATGTCACAGGTATCATCCTGTGGACATGCATTTCATCACAACTACTGTTAGCTTTGTAAATGGCCTCTTCCTCACTGTATAAGTGTGCAATGATACTTGGGTTGGTATATATAGCTGGGTGTGGCTGTTGTGGAGACAGCCAACATCACTGCGGTTACTGTTAAGTGTATCCCCATGTAGTTGGCCGTAATACTGTACAGTTCATGTTAGCAAGTTATGTATTTGTCTATCACACTATCTGTGGTCTACAGCACCTCTCACCCTCCAAAGGGAAGGGGTGTGCCACCCACACCAGCACAGAAATGTTTACTATGTTGAGGATTGCACTACATTGGGGACATGGACATAAACCATGCCAGTGCCATCATCAATGCCCTCAAACTAGTGGACTGCTTATTCCACAATGTGTTGTTCTGCGTAGTCTGGCTTGGTGGAATTACATAGGCTATGATGGGTTTCTTGTACAGGTACATACATCCATGTGTACAGTATTCTCTGTGTAGTGCATCAGCACCTATGCCTCTGTGTGTGTTATACACAAAAATCTGGTGTGTACCACCCAGTACAACTACCATTGTCCACTGTAGAAGGGCTGCTGAGAGCAGCCACCGTGCACTCACCTGTATGCACCACCCCCAGACCTACTGGCCATGTGGCACAGGCAGTAACTGTTATATAGACCTGTGACATGTGTTCAACTGTACCCAGGATATGGCACAGCCATGGTGTCACCACAGTGCCATACCCCTTGAGAGATATGACAGCAGACCATCCTCCTGCTGACACATAGACACCTAAAACACAAATGGATAACATTATGGAGACTACAATCACTCAGCATTACTAACAGCTATAATTCTTCATGGCTGGACAGCTACACTACCTGACATGTAAGCATTAAGTATTCCTGCTGACAACATGTTACACAGCAGTACATTGGTACACTGTAGTACAGTCACCGTGTGCATCAGAACCATATTAGCCTGTCCCTGCATCGATGTTATGGATGACAGGAATGTGGCACAGGTATCATCGTATGCACAGGGTGCGTTGTTGGTTTGCCAGAGACCTAGGGTGGGCCATATGTTTGACACCATGTGTGTGAGTGAGGGGTTTAAATTACTGATATGGCCAGGGTGATGTGGTGTGTGTAGGTATGGGGTTACCCTAGGTGTGTTTGTATTGTGTGTGGGTATGCATGCACACAGTTTTGCCATGTGGCTGCCCTATACAGGTATTTTTTGGACAGCATCAGACCATACCTGGCAGGGTGTGCAGTTCACCACCACTGGCCATGGACATGAGAACTGTGCCTGCCAGGTGTTCCATGGGCATGTCCAGGTACAAGCCTCAAAATGCTACTCTCCCCTGATGATGACATATGTCCACCGGAACCAGGTCCATCCTGGGACTGGCTAGGGCCAGGTGCACCTGGCCTGCTGTGGTGTGGTGTGGACAGCACACCCTTCAGTGCTGAGGCTGGTACTGCCACTATGGGAGTGGCTTGGTGTCCTTGCATGTCCACGTTGACATCCAGATGTTGGTGTTGCTGGCCTATGTCCATGTGGCCATCGCACCACTCCCACCACATGCTCTAGCACGGACAATCCATGGTTGAGGAGGCCCACCATCTCACCCCACTGCCTATACATGACCTCTGTATAATAAAAGAGGGCACCTGCAAGATCACAGATGTTGTCACAGCTGAAAACGTAGCCCTCTGCAGCCTCGGACCCTGTCTGGTGTACCGTTCCATATGTGCCTGCACCTCCATGACAGCCTGAAACTTGCATCTGGTTCTACCAGATGTGACACGTCTGCCAGGGGCGTGATGACCAGCAGCCCTCCCAAAAGCACCCCTGTACATCTGCCTATGTGGTACCCTGCCAGACATCTGGCTATGGCTACTGTGTTCAGGCACAGTAGCCATAGATACCACACTGTCCTGTGCACTGCTACTAACCGCCAACTGTCCCTCTGCTATGGCCAATGGTAATAGTGTATCTATAGGCACTTTGACTGTGTGCGGGGATGGGGTGGATAACAGGGGGATGTCAAACGATGGCACAGTTTTGGCCTCTGACACCCCCGTCTGTGCCTCAACACACCTATCATCATTTTCATTGTCTGTATGGACACCAACATCATATTGCATGTAGGAGGGACCCTGACCCACCTCGTTACCTGTGAGGGGAAAACAAGAAACGCACTTTAAGACCTGTAAGTCATTGCTTAACAGTACACACAAACACACACACACACACATACACACACACACACACACACACACACACACACACACACACACACACACACACACACACACACACACACACACACACACACACACACACACACACATCCTACATGCATCAATCCCCCTCCACTCCACCAGATTGCACTTACAGACAACCCCCCCCACACACACATACACTTACAGGTGAGGTTGCATGAAGATATTACACACAGACCTTCCATTACCCATCTGTCAACATGCATGATATATGGTATTCAACAGCATGCAGTGCAGCTATAGTCAATCCATGCTAGCAACAATACACATGTGTATGGTGCATGGACTGTGTTAGTAGGGGATGTACACTGCACCCATGTACACAGTATTGCTGTGCACCTGTTCGGTACCCTGCCATATACTGTGCACCATGCCTCACAGGTGTACACACCATTGCTGAATGTGTATTACTGTGTCAGTTATGTCTGCTCTGCTGCTCACAGCCCCTATGTATTTGTCTGACACATACCTGGGATGACATATGTCCACATATCATCCCAGGTATGTGTCCAACACATACCTGGGATGATATGTGGCCAGATATCATTTGTAAATGCCTGCTGTCTGATTTACAGATGACATCATCAGTGGTGCATGTATGACCAATACATTGACAACCATCAACCCCTACTCTGGCTATGGGGAGTGTACACATCCTTATTGAGATGATGCCCTCTTCCTTGATATGCCATGGGACCACATTACTGCATATGTTAACATTACATGAGCCTGATATATGACATATGTCCTGTACAATCAAATGCAGTGTTAAACAAATGTGTTAGTTGTGCTGATGCTGATTGAGATGCATACACTTTGTGGGTGCATATGTGTGCATGCCCTTATCATGATGGTTTGTTGCACCTACTGTTATGTGTAGTACAGCAGTCACTATTCCTGGCAGGGGTATTCTAGCATGGGCCATCTGCATTTGTCAGTATATGGTCAGTCTGTCCTACACATCCCCCAACTCTGCATGATTGCAAGGTCAACTCATGTGCACATCCCTTGGAGTTCACACACTGCTGTCACTATTGCTGTGGAGTCAGGGTTATGTCTGCCACAGTTCCTGACCCTGACTGTGTGCAGATACAGCCATTAATAGCATCCTTTGGTTCCCTTCTGCAGTGCACTGTTGTGTCATGATGACACCCCCTCCCCACCTTCAGCCTTTTTGCATATGCTTGACAACTATGGCCTACACATGTGTGTCAGTTTGCAGTGTCTCAGACACTGAATACCATGTGTAACAACCTAGTCCCACCTAATGAATGGCAAACATACAGGTGTACACTGGCACTGGCATGTTACAGATGGTGACGGTGGGGCTGAGGTGGGGTGAGGTGTTGGTTGTGCAGCACATGTATTGCACATGATACTGTCTGTAGGTTTCCAATGTGGTCGTGGTACACCAGTACACATTGCAATGCATGCCTTTTGGGGACCTCTTCTGTTATGCATATGCTACCTGTAGAGAGGCCTGGCTGATGTTTCCTGTGGTACAACTGTCACATCTGATTACCCTAATTCATGGGCCACAGGTTTGCAGAGTCCAGGTAATTGCTGACATGGGTACTGCACAGCCAGTACTTGCTAGACATTCCTGCAACCCCACAGTGTTACAGTATGTTTCTAGGCAGCCTGCTTGACTGGTTTGTTACATGTGACATCATCTGTCTTGGATGGTCATCTGTTTATTTTCTACATTATTCCTGTCCCATACATCCTTGCCACATACATGACTGTCTGCACTGTTTGCCATGATATATGCAATGGTGAGATATGGCTACATGTCCAACTCATGGGTGCTACCTGTTGGGTATGGGGCCCACACTATGGCATGTAAGATGTGTGCAAGCCATGGCTGACTCTGTTGCAGGTAAGTGTGCACATTTGATGGCCCAATGTCTTGGACAGCATACCAATTCTTGGTGTGACATTGGGTACATGTACTTGCTGGAAGGTACATTTCCATGATAAATGCATGCAGTCAGTACCTCAACAGCTGCTTCCAGTATATTTTATCTGGGGTGTGTGCACACATATGCTTAGAGTGTTTATGAAAGTATGTATTCCCCATATTTGCTGTCCTAACATACGATTCCATATTACACACTCATTGCTTATGTTAGGACCATATTGCAGGTTGTAAGGGTTGTGGACCACAGTATTGTGATATGCCGTAGGGTAGCTCTGTAACAGTTGTCATTGTAATACTTGTATATACACTGTTGTAGCACTGTATAAGGGTGATGTTTCACACATGTCCATAATGTAGGCCATTTGTCCCACCATTATGTTCATCTCTGTGCACACATTTTTGCAATAACAGGATGTTAGTTATATTGCAGGAGTCTGACATACCCTCCAGATACACTATCAGGGTGACCACTGTGATGCAGTGCAGTTAACAGCAACAATACGGGAACATGTACAGCATGCATTATGAGTAGGAGTGTTAAATGTGTGCATGGAATATACCATAGCCATAACATGACCAGTGTATTGGCAAATCTAAACAGACACCATACTCACCAGCTACAGGCTGCTGCCTTGGAGGTATACCAGAGGGACCTACATAAGTGTGTGACAGATGTGATGTCAGTAGCCACACCTGTGCCATTGGTACAGGGTAGGT
>NC_056726.1:1773218623-1773253623 GCF_019279795.1 Protopterus annectens | reverse complement strand
TTAAGTCTTTCCCCCCTAGAGATTGAGTACAGAGTGTAATTAGAGGCTGCTGAACTATACATCTGCATTTATTACTGTTGATTGATTGTTATCCTCTGGCCCAGTCTTTCTTTACTGTTGTACTGCTTGAAGGCCTTGGCCTGGACAGCAACATATGTTATGCTTTCGGATTACTGTATAAAATGATCTGCTTGAGATCTGCATTACACAGTTAGTATGTGTTTCAAAGTCTTAACAGCTATAGGACATGGCATATACAACTGTAATAGTACACAAATAAAAATGTCTTATGTATGCAAACCTGTGTGTGGTGTCATATCCTTTGACTTCTCTGTGGGTATATGTTTCAGGCAACAATTATCTTTTGTATGAGTGACTCATACACTGTCCATTTGAAAAGGTGGCAACTGTAGGAATACTGGCTTTTCAATATGCTGTGTATGCTCTAAATATGTATCTTCCTATACATATCTATGTGTGTGTATGTGTAGTTACATATATATATATATATATATATATATATATATATATATATATATATATATATGTAGAGAGAGAGAGAGAGAGAGATATATATATATATATATATATATATATATATATATATATATATATATATATATATATGTATCTGCATGTACGCGTGTGTGTGTATATGCATCTTTGGAATGTTTATTGCTTCCACATTGTACATTACCTATAGTAATCAGACTGTACTGCATAATATGTTATTGATACTATCCTGACATCATACAGGTGGGATGGATTACTGTTAATGTCTTGTGGCCATGTTGTGTAGGGTCCCGGGTATGGGACTTGCAACAGTTGGCATTGTGTTGCAGGGCAGATCTGTTTGGCTGTGAGGGAGGGGGTGAGATCAATACTTAAAATAGGTATTTAGCCTGGGCCCCCTCACCCTCATTAATAGTGCCTTTGGTCATATATGTATTTGTTATGTTCTCTTTTATATCTATAGATATATATCTGTATATACATATATATATATATATATATATATATATATATATATATATATATATAGTGATATATATATATATATATATATATATATATATATATATATATATATATATATATATATATATATATATATATATATATATAGGCTTACTATCACAATTTTGCATCAGATGGTTATGAAGTATTCGAACAACATATGTTCGAATACTTCATAGTTCGGCAGGTTATTTGAGCGACCGTTATTATTGCGAATGGACTGTGCATTCGCAATTATAATGTTCGCTCATGTAAGGGGATCGTGGTACAGTGCGGTTAGGGAAATACATCCCTTTCCTCACTGTAGTGCGATCTCGGAGTTGGAATATTAAGTTAGGGGGATGTGGGTGGTGCAGGGGGGCTTGCTCCCCTGCATAAATGTGAGTTTACGCTAGTTAGGGAGTTAAGGGAAGGGTGGGAGTGCTTTTAATTGTCGAAAATGTTGCTCACAACATTTTCGACTATTCACAGCTGTTTTCGACATTCGGTACATACGGAAATGTATACTTTCGGTAAAACACTTCGCTAATATGTACACATTTTATTTTAACTTTCGACATTTTAATAGTAAACTATATATATATATATATATATATATATATATATATATATATATATATATATATACATATATATATACATACACATGCGCATGCATCTACATGTATAAAGAAGTGGTTTCTTTTTTGATAATATAGTGTTTTAATTTTAATTTTTACCTTCAAATTTTAACTTTTAACTTTAACTGAAAACTGGTTCAGTAATGGGTTCCTACATTTCCTGTACTGTTGCATGACTGTGCTGGATGATATGCTTGTGAAAACATTAGGGTTATGCATATTTGACATGGCTTACTGGTAAATCACTTTGGCTATGGATGAGCATGGTCCTGGGTTTGTGCCTTGCAAAGGCTGTTTATTTTGTTGCTGGGCAGAATAAGGGTCATTGGATACAGAGTGATTAAGGCACTTTTAAGCAGTTGTAGGAGGGTTTGCGTGGGTTTGCACAAAGGTAAGCACTGCTAACTAATAGTTACAGTTTCTTATACTGATTTAGCTTCTCAATTGCTTAACCTGTGTAGGCATTGATTACCCCTGCGCAAACATGCTTAAACCCACTTACTGCTGCTTAAAAGTGCTTACTCCCCTTGCCCCCGTGCTAATTTCTTTAAAAGAAATGAAAAAGAGTTGATAGGAAAGTGGTGAAAAAGGGGCACAAAGAGGGAAAGGCAGTATGGAAAATAGCTAAGGATGTGCAGAACGTGTGTAGGGAAGGTCCACAGCTGCCCCTTTCTTCTACAGCAACAGCTGTGCATATACACTGATTTGGAGGTAGATTTGGACATTCATACCCCTGAGAGAGAGATGAGGACAATGATAATACGTTGTGAAGCCAATTAAATCAAATTACATGTGTCAAGTGGACACGTGTGCGAAATGGACAGCTATGTATGGGGCGAGATTATTTTTTTCAGAACAGATTGCCCGTTTTTTTTTAAGGTGAGAGTGGGATGTTGGGGAGGGATAGTAGGTATATTTGAGGAGGTAGGTTGGGTAGGATAACAGACAAGACAGACAAGACAGCATACAGGGGTGGTATATGACACATGTGGGGGGTAAACACTTGGATGTGGAGGGGTGTTTGGAAGTTGGAAGCCCTTGAGCCCCCTAGTGGAAACAGCGGGTCTGAGGTCCAACCCATGGGCAGTCACCACTGCACCTTCATGGCCCCGAAGGTGGCTGTGCTAGGAGCTGAGTAAGAGGGGCAGGCTGACCTTCTAGTTGTGCCATGTGGCCCTCAAGCTGGTGTAGCATATCTCCAAACTCCCTGTGGAGCTTGCTACACACCAGATTCCGGACCTGGCAACTGGTGACAGTGTCCTGTCCGTGCCTGCTCCCAGGGAGGGCGAGCCCCATTCCCTGAGGTGGTGCCACCCGAAGGTGGTGCAGGACCACCAGATGAGGAGGTCCCAGCCTGTGCCCCAGATATGCTGGTGCCCAGTGCCACAGCCAGATGAGGTGGGCGAGGTGGGTCTGCTGGGACTGGCCTTCCCAGACATGCTATGGTGTTTCAAGTTTACAACATATGTTGGTTAGTAATAGTCAACACATTCCAGGATTAGGTATAACAGCATGCATATATATTCCCATTAATCCAAAACACCAGATATGGAACAGTTGCATAGAAAACAGAACACATGCATATATGGAACCACAGTGTCCATTACATCAGCATGCAGGTACATTGTTGGCAGCATGCCACCAATGTGGGAGTATTTCAACATGGCACATGCATAGAAACAAATTTAAATATTTATAAAAAAATAGGACATATGTCCAAACAGATTTAATAGTGCACATACTGACTGAGTCATGTATTTAGTTTATTGTTGCAGATATGGTGGGGGGGGGGGAGATGTCAATTAACAACTTGCATATCCCTGTAGTTCTCATTACTTTCCTAGTCAGTGCTATGATCTGTACTATACAGGTATTATTACACTACCCTATGGCCTTAGTTTGGACAGAGGTATGGATGTAGACAACTATAAACATGAACTGAGTTTTACATGCAGTATATACCTCTCATCTGGTATACCTGTGGAGGTATTGTTTGTTAACACTACCTGACTGTTTTGACACATATTCCCGATTCCAGTTTGATGTTATGCACATACCTGTCCATCTCTTATAGCACACACTCTGGGCATGTCTTGACAACATGATGGTGAAACCGGGACATATTTTGACTATTGCCCTCATAACCTTTTGGCGAGTTGTACAATGACAGGTTTGTTTTCATAGACATTTTCCAAATATCTACAGGCCTGACAGTCAGTTATATGACATTAAATGCTGCCTACATGTCAGAGATTAGCACGCTGATATGCCAGGGGGACAGGGTGACAGTCAGCAGATGTAGGCCAATTTACTGGACATTCTGGACAATTCTGTACTGTTGAGGGGTATGATACTGCATACAGCTTACTACCACTCTCAGGATTCGCACCATGGCTGTGTCTGCTAGAAATGAAACAGTGTACATCACAGTTAAGTGTGATAAATATATATCGCTGTGTATCTCTTCTCTGATTTCTGTCTATAAGTCTCTCGTGGTTTTACAATCTGACCTTGTAATTACAATACTCTTATACAGGGTTTCCTAGACAGTTTTATTATGTAGCACAGTGTGGATGACAGTGATGAATAATACCTTATTATTCAGAGAAACTGCAACACTAACAATGCCATACAATACCAGAGTAAACAGTAAAAGTCCAGGATTTCAATCTTTTATTTCTAGGCACAGTTTTCATATCTGACAGACCTGTGGGGGGAATGTTTGTTAGCACTACCTGAATGTTACCACACATATTACCAGATTTCACATTATTATTATGCACATACGTCTCAGTCTGTTACTGCACACACTCTGGTCATAGCTTCACAACATGGGGGTGGAGATGGGACATGCTTTGCTTATTACTCTCATAACATCTTGGTGAGTTGCTAGAGTGACAGGTTTGTTCTTCTAGAGTCTGACAATCATTTGTATGTCATTATTTTCTGCCTAAACATCTGGAATCATCCCACTGATTTGCCAGTGGGACAGGGTGACAGGCAACGGATATGGGTCAATTAACTGGACATTCTGGACATATCTGTACAGTTGTGGGGTATGATTCTGCATACAGCTTACTACCATTCCCAGGATTCGAACCATGGCTGCGTGTGCTAAAAATACAACAGTTCACGTTTCAGTTGAGTGTGCTATTTGGATTATGTCTATCTTTTCATTGTTTTCTGTCTAAGTCTCTCTCAGTTGTACAATATGACCTCTTGTGTTTACAACAGTCATATACAGACATTCCTAAACATTTTATTTATGCAGCACAGTGTGGGTAACAGTGCTTAATACAAGAGTACTATTGAGATTGCAACACTACATTACCATATGATACCAGAGTAAACACAGGCAGTCCAGCAGTTAGACCTTTATTGTCAGGCTGTTAACCTTTTATTTACATACAACCTATATGAGACTCTTCCTGCCATATTGTCTGGTGTATTCAGTACATGACTTAGACAATGCAGATTTTATGCTGGCAATTAACGTTCTACTACTTTTAGATTTATTTCTTATGACAGTACATGCAAGAGTATTACTAACCTGCCTCACGAAGCAACCTATGCAATTTACAGGCATGGGCTTCCCAGTTCACAGCCCACTCATCTGTCGCTGTCAAAGACATAAGAGGAATATCTAGCCATACCTATCCATAATATACATGAGCTGGCAATTATTAAACAGGTAGTAGAATGATACTTACACATGGCTGGGACATCCCAGTCTGCTTAGCCTCTTGGATCGACTTATCCAAGAGCTCCCTCTTTCTCTGCTTCAGGTCAGCATAGTGATGCCTGACCTGGTCACCAGTTTGAGGTATGCCAGTGGCACTGGTGAGGTCATGGGTGAGATTGTCCCAGGCTTCCACTTTATATTGGGAACCCTGGTACTAGCCCTGCAGCAGTCTCTGGTCATGGTCTTTAACAAGGAGTCCTGACATGACTTTGGACTCCTGGATGCCTCAGTGCTATACCTGAAAGCACACTCCTTCTCCCACACTGGTAATAGTGCCTACAGGAGGAATCTGCAACCAGTTAATAGATGTATTCCCACCTGTTGGGTTTAAATAGAACCAATTTCCTGCACTTTGTCGTGATTGAATGGTTTTGAAAATGCTAAGCTATGGACAAACCTGTTTAACTAAGGTTGCCATTGCTTAAAGGGGTATACCAATGGGTGAACTGATTTAGCTGGCCTACACATTGCTTGCACCTAGTAAGCAGGGCTGTGCAATGCTTAGCATTGCTTAATTTTTAATTTGCATACTGTTTGCTGTTTGTCATTGATTTATTGTTCATTACATGTTATATATGTGTTTGGTATTCATGATTTCTGTGTATGTACACTATATGGGGTCTGTGTGTTTATCAGTGGATTTAAATGCTTTATTACAATGACACCTCAGATCTAGACTTAATGCAGTACTCCAGTTCACATATTTATGTTATGTAGTAGGTTATACAACATAAAACTGTATATAGATTCCTTTCACATGTTAAATTTAATATTCCTTTAGTGAGGATCTGTTTGGTGATACCTCAGTCTTATTTACTGCTGTGATGGCTTACTGGTTAACTGCTGTGACTATAGTGTACAGTGTCCTGGGTTCAAAACCTGCAAGGGCTGTTTATATTGTTGCTGGGCAAAACAGCGGCTGTTGTATACAAAGTGATTAAGGCACTTTTAAGCAATTGTTAGTGGGTTTGCGAGGGTTTGTGTGGCAGTAAGCAATGCTAACTTCCGGTTAAATATGCTTACAGAGAGTTAGCTTCAATATTGCTTAACCTATGTGCACATTGCTTACCCCCGCGCAAATGGGCTTAAACCTGCTTACTACTGCTTAAATATGCTTACTCCCACTTATTACTGATTAATAGTGCTTGCTCCCGCTTACCCCCGCACTAATTTAGACAGAAATGTAAAATGGTTCTTGGGAAGGTGGTGGATTTGGACACTCTATGGATTTATCATTCATTACACATTATACCTTCAATTTGTATCCCTGATTCATGTGTACATATACTGTATGAGGCACTTGTGTTTATCTGTGGATTTTACATTATTACAATGACACCTCACATCTGCATTTAATGCAGTACTCCAGTTCAAAAATATATGTTATTTAGTAGGTTATGCAACAAAAGATATTGTTCATAAAGTGATTTGACATGGAATGTACTGGAGTGGGACTTGAACCGGGAATGACTGCTTGTAAGGTGAATGCTCTGACCACTACACTATTGCAATTCTACTTTGTTCGTATATATATCTTGATATTTATCTTCTTGCACCATTTAAGCTACATTATACATAACTAAGCAATGGGCAAACCTGCGCACCTAAGGTTAAATTTTATCTGTTGGATAAAAACATTTACTTGTTTATATTATTATATTTTAAATATTCCTCTTATAAACTTGGGGGGGGGTTGCAGGGGGTATGCAACCCCAGTGGTCTCGCTCATTGTACTAGCTAAACTGCAGTTCTTGACTGCAGGGGCATGTATATTGTGAGAGCACTGCTCTCAGACACACCCCCTGCACTCGTCCACACTCTGTGTCTGATTAGGAGCTCAGGCAGTGAGCCTTCATTAATATGCATGGTGCGCTGCCATGCTGCTCCTAAATGGTCACTTCTGTGCAGGACTAAGCTATTCCTGCATGGAAGTTTACTGAATCTGGGGGTATGTGTATATCCCATATGACTGAAAGATATCTAAATAAATAAATTAGGACTTTTTTATTAATGGTCATTAATCAAGGACAGTTATTTACATAATGAGAAGCATGTCATTATAAATGTTTACATATCCACTGCAGGGAATATACAGGTATCAAACATTATGCCCCAGTTTCTCACTCATTCAATTATGTGTTTACATATTATGATTTTCTTTTAAGTTGAGTATGCAACAGAGGACTATGAAATACTGTTTTATTAATTTATGATGTTAAAAGAGTTTAAAGATTATGTGCTTATTTAAAAAATAATGTTAAACTGGTATATTTAGATAATTGTAGTGGTTAACTGTACATTCAATTGATATACTAGTGTTTATGAGAAGATTAATTGTATAATTCAAGATATATAGTTAAACTTTGATGACATTTCAATTTAAATAGTTAGAATTGAGTGGAGTAATTATGCCTTATTTGTAATGATAAATAATCTTATTATATACTTTTTAATGTTTTGTTTAAGGTAGTATGAACTGTATGATTATTTATAACAGATATAAAAATGAAAATAAAATAAAACAATAAAGTAGAAGGTGCACCTGTATTAATTGATGACTTTGTGATGAAAACATTCTTTTCATTTTATTTCCTTTCTTTCTCTCTCTCTTTTCCCCTTCTTTTTCTCTTTTATTGGAGTATAGATATGTGAACATTATAGCTGTATTGTAATAGGAAAATAAATTATTATTGGTTTATTTGTCTTTTAGCTTTTTCTTCTTCTATTCAACCACTTTCAATTAATTTCTCTCAGCATTTCTCTTGGGTGTGCTATTAGTCCAGTCCATAACTTCAACTTGACCAATTATGTTGTTGTTAAGTAAATATTTTGTTGCTGTGTGGAGTGAGTCAAAGATTTTTGTACCCTTAGGAAGGAAGATTTTCAGTCTGGCTGGAAACAATAAATGTGTCTTCAGTTGTTTTTTTTGGGTCTATATTAAATTCTCGAAAGCCGACAATGTCAAATCTGACATTGTCGACACGAGAATAGCGAAACTGCAGAACATAGAACAAGTAAACGAAAATCTCCGCAAGGGGAGATTTCTATTTACTTCAATGTAGTGTGGTCTCGGAGTTGGTATATTTAAGTAGCGGGAAATGTGGGGGCTGCAGGGGAGCTTGCCCCCCTGCCTACATTGTTTAGTTTGTTTTTTGTTGTTTTTTACAGTTCGATCACTAAAGGTTGACCTTTAGTGATTCGAACTGTTAAATATTCAATGTTCTAATATAGACCTGTTTTTTTCTTCAGGGCTTTTATGATGGGATAAAAATTCTCTTTTTTTTTTACCACATTTGAAGAGTAGTCATTGTCAAATCTGGTAAATAATCCTTGATATTTTATTGGAGGATTTCACTACGCTGTTTTTAGGATTAATTCTTTATCCTGACTGGAAAACATTTTCATGATGATGGATCTTGGTTTAGATTTTGCTGAAATAGATGCTTCAGTATTTGTTATGGATCTGTGGGCTCATTCTATGCCATATGAGAGAGAGAGAGTGTGGTAGTTTAAGTATGGTTGATATCCAGGTTGTAAGGAAATTAATGTTATCACCTTCTGTTTTTTTCCTGGGAGCCTGTATATACAAAGATTATTCCTTCTGGACCTACTTTCCAAGTCATCCAGTTTGTCTTATATACAATTGTTTTTTTTAGTAATATTTCTGAGTGTTGTCCTTCTTCAGTTAGGTTTTTTTCCATTTCATTTAAAGATTGTTCCATCTGTGCGATTTGAGATTTAGGTTGTAAAACAATTTCTTGCAATTGCTCAAGCTGCTGAGTACATTTGTCTTTGAAGGAGTATAATTTGTTGTCTATATTTGTCTATTTTCTGTAGATTTGTTAAAAGTGACTGTAATTCCTTTTTAAATGAAGAATCTTGAGGTGAAGTTTATTACGGCTCATGCTGATAAAGTGAGTGAAGCTTTCTTGTCAAGATGACTATGACAGGAATTTTTGTTAGAATTTTTTTAAAAAAGTTGGATGAGTTACCCAGTTGTTTAGAAGTAGAGTGTTGATGAATAAGTCCAATAAAAGTCATTAGTGATAAAAATTCCTGTCAGAAATATAATCCAGGTTAGAGAGCTCTTGAAGAATGCTGCTACCAGTTCACCATCTTGGCCCTATTCTTTACTTTTTGAAATGAAGACAGAGATATGGATTTAATTTAACACTTTTTATTGAAATTTCCTTTGTTGAGCAACTTAGTCCCGCTAGGCTAGTAAAGTCTTTTCAGGAGAAACTCTTGCTCGTATTTATACTACTACAGGACATTTGGTGAGGGTACTGGGAAGTTTTCCTCTACTGTTTTGATAGCTCAGGTGGATTTGAAAGATCTCAGAGCACCTATATTTAACATAGGCAAATGGAACCTCAGTTTAATATCTCAACCTAAGGATAACACACTCAGGAGTGTAATACTCCCCTTTAAAGTGCACTGCAGTATCAGCAATCCATGTGGGAGTAACCCACTGCATGTTGCACCAAAGGCAAGTATGCTACCCGCTCTGCTACTAACACTGCTTTGAAATTCTGTAGCACAACCATTGGTGACCATTTGCTATACAAAACAGTTGCACATTGAAAATAGCTTAGCATGTGCAACAGTAAACTTTGCTTATCTTGAAACTCACATTCCTTGAAAATGCACTGAAACTCACATTCTTTGAAAAGCACTAAAACTTACACAACTAGAAAATGCATTGAAAGTCACATTCCTTGAAAAGGCATTCCTGTGGTTTTGTAGTTTTTTGTTTCCATTAAACAGTGCAACAAACTGTATGAACCAATAAATGATACAATTACCCATTTCAGCACAGCTGACTAAACAAGCGGTCTGGTAGTTGGTATACAGGATTAAGGCTGTTGTCTTCTGCAGTGAAGATACAGGGTTAGAGTCTGAACAAACTAGTTAACTAACCTGCCATCCTTAACTAGGGCATTACATGTGTGATGCCTATGCACTGGTCCAGTAATCACAGAGCCTCAGTCCTCAGCACTGGCAACAGCTAGGGGATGTACACACTGGGAAGAATGACAAGTACACACACAGTAAAGTGCAATTTCCCTTAAGAGCACACAAAGACCACAGTCAGTCTGGGGCTGGTTTCTCCCTCTTTCTCCAGATCCCCAATAAGACTCCCCACTGGCAAAGCTATAGGGTTAAGATCTCAGCTGAGTGGCCAAGCCAAGACCTCCAGTACCCTCTCTGTCTAACCAGTACTTCATGTCCCTGTCCAAGTAGCTGACACACACACACTTTGAGATAAGAGTTATATATAACCACATAGGCACTCCTGGGGTTCTCCAGCTATGCCCCCTTCCTGCCCATCTATAACATAGTACCAGCTGCCACCAACCACTAATATCAGCTACTAAAAAGGCCCTTACCAAAGGGCGTCAAATTATTACTGTGCAATATTATTATCTAAATAGTGCGTGTGACCAGGGCTAAAGCTATTGGAGTGGCTTGGCCAGTATCACTATATACGTGCAATGTACTCAAGATCTTAAATTATCTCTACACAAAACAGCCACAGTTGAAAAGTTTAAAAATATTTAATAATAAATAATAAAACACAAGACAATACTTCTTAATTACACAGTGCTAGACAAGAGTTCAGAGATCACAGGAAAATGCTTAAAATAATACAGTAGAATAGTTCTGACATCAATACAGAAAATAGCTAGACTAAACTTATTATTTTCTATCTATATCTAAGGGCAATCATGGTTCTAAATAAACTTACATATAGAGCAAAGCAGAGTACTGGTGAGTTGTTGTCAGCTTTTGACAAAATCCAAAATGCTCTCTCTCTGTCTCTGACAAAGTCCTTTAAATTGATTATACATCCTGCTGACTCATTTCAGATTACATCATTCTTAACAATTCTCTGGTTCCCCAGGCTAACAGAAAATCTACATTTACATTTCTTAGTAAGCTTGCACCTGGTCACAAAACTACAGCAATTAAATAGATTATATATGTAAAATCTAGCAATTAACTCTGGCCTCAAAACAATAGAAAGAATCTGCTAGTTCAGACACCACAGCTCTGAGTTTGAGATCAAATAGTCATACAAGGCTTGACTTATCAGCTTTCTTCCAGCAGAGTGCACTGTTGTTACATTTTTGATGTTCAACATTTAACACCATTTTCTTCCATTTAAGAGAACAAGCCTGTGGCTTATATTAATATTTAAAAATGACAGAAGTATCTACAAAATTCTATCTAGCTAGGTTGGTAGCCTTCATATATCTTCACATTTCTCCCCCCCTCCCCCGAGAACTCAAGCTAGTTTTTCAAGTGTTCCTTGAGAAACATTGCTTGAAAGGGTTAGGTCTATCTGAGTATACCTTACCCCATTCCCTGTCTTGACATCTCATCTGCATTGGCATTGCTACTCCCACTGTGGTGTTGCACTGACATATCATATGCTTGCAACCTTAGGCTCCATCTTAGCAACTTGGCATTTTGCTTGCTGGCTCTGTTGACCCATGTTAGGGGATTGTTACCTGTCACTACAGTGAATATTCTTCCATACAGATAAGGCTAAAGTTTCTGCAGTGCCCACACCTTGGCTAGACATTGAATTTCTACAGCTGCATAACATTCCTCCCTGGGTTGGAGCCAATGACTGAGATAAACCACTGGGTGCTCTTCTCCCTCTGAAGAAATCTGGCTAAGTACAGCCCCCACCCCATGGTATGAAGCATCCATCTGCCCAACAAATTATTTGCTGTAATCTGCACTGGCTAACACATGGGGGTCCTCCCAAAGCTTCTTCAAGCATCTGGAATGCCTGCTCACATGCTGTGGTCCACACTACCTTATCTGATCTGTTCTTCCTTGTCAGGTCTGTGAGGAGAGCAGCTATGGTACTATAACCATGGACAGTGGACAGACTTTCTGTAGTACCCTGCTGTCCCTAAGAATGCCCTCACCTGCTTTTTGGTAACAGGTGCAGACCATGCCCGAATGGCTTCCACTTTGGCAGGTTCTGGCCTGATCTTACCACTCCCCACTCTATGTCCCAGGTAGGAAACCTCTGCCATACTCACCTGACATTTTCTTGAGTTAATGGTCTGCCCTACCCTCTGTAATCTGCCCAGCACCTCCCTAACATGTTGATGGTGCTCTTGCCAGGAATGGCTGTAGATGACAATATCATCTCAGAAAGCAAGGGCAAACCCTCCTGCTCCTGCTAAGATATGATCTACCAGCCTCTGAAATGTTGGGGGCCTTTTCCATCCCAAAGGACATCTTTGTGAACTCCTATAAGCCAAAAGGAGTCACAAAGGCTAACTTCTCTAACACTGGGAGTCAAGGGCACCTGCCAGTAACTCTTGGTAAGATCAATGGTTGTAAGATACTTAGCCCCACGCAGCTGCTCTAGGGCCTCATCTGTCCGAGGCATGGGGTAAGCATCTGACTCCATGTGACTATTTAATTTCCTATAGTCCACACAGAACCTGGTGCTGCCATCCTTCTTTGGCACCAGCACTACTCAGGAGGCCCAGAGACTGTTGGACTCTTAAATTACTCCTAGTTCCAACATTTCCTGTATCTCTTTCCTCAGAATCTGTTTGACTCTCTAAGGGCCTGCCTAATAGGCCTTCTGTGTCCTGTATCCACCTGGTGCTGCACCAGGTGGGTGCACCCTAGTTTCCCAGTGAACATCTCCCCAAACTCCTGTAACACTGCTTGGATTTCTTGAACCTGGGTAGATAATAGCTTCTGGGACATTGCTACCCCTTCCAGTGAGGTGTCAGACTGAGCCTCACTGAGGAGATCAGTCACCAGATCTACCTCAGACTCCTCCTGCAATCCACTGAAAATACTCAGCACAATGGCCTCCCTATCATGGTAAGGTTTCATCATGTTACATGGTGCAATCAGTGCCCCTGCCTCTGGCCTAGCGGTTCTACCATATAGTTAACATCACTTACCTTTCTTACCACCTTGTAGGGTCCCTCTCAGGCTGCTTGCAGTTTGTTATGTCTGACAGGAATGAGAACCATTACCTCATGCCCTACAGCATACTCTCTAGCATGAGCATTCCTGTCATACCAGACCTTTTTCTGTTGTTGGGCTTCTGCCAGGTTCACCTGGGCCAAGCCCTTGAGTTCTCTGAGCCTTGTCATGAGGTTTATGATAGATGGCACAACAGACTCCTTGGAAAATTCACACTTACCTTCCCACTCATCTCAAATTAAATCTGGTGGTCCCCTCACCCTATGCTCATACAACAACTCAAAGGGTGAAAAACTTGTGGATTCCTGGGGAACATCTCTGTAAGCAACCAACAGATGGGGCAAATATTTGTCCCAATCCCTCTTAAACTGGTCTGCAAATGCCCGTAGCATGGACTTGATTGTAGAGTTTAAACTCTCAACAAGACCATTAGTCTGGGGATGGTAGGGTGGTCTTCAGGTGCTTCACCCCACAGTACTTCCACAGACAAGCCAGCAGGTCTGACATGAAATTGGCACCTTTGTCAGTCAGTATTTCTTTTGAGAAACCTATCCTGCTGAAAATCTCTAACAAAGCATTTGCTACATTTTCTGCCTCAATGGAGGACAAATCCATTGCCTCAGGGTATCTTGTAGCATAATCTACTACCACTAGGATATACTTTTTCCCTATGGAACTTGGGGTACTCAGAGGCCCCACAATATCCATAGTTACCCTCTGAAATGGCTCCTCAATCACAGGCAAAGGCATCAAAGGAGCTCTCACCTTGTCTCCTGCCTTGCCTTCCTTTTGGCACTGTTCACAGGTCCTGCAGTACCCTGTTACAACTCTGGAAATTCCAGGCCAATAGAAGTTCTGCATAAAACATCTCTTTGTACATTTTATGCCCATATGACCTGTAAAGGGAATATCATGGGCTATGGCTAGAAGCGCCAGATGGTAGGCTCTAAGCACTACCAACTCCTGTATCTTCGTACCTTCTAGCCCTCCCTCAGGGGTCCAATCTCTATATAGTAACCCTTTGTCCCAGTATACAGATTCCTCCTTCCCTTGAGAGAGAATTAGGTGCCTCACTAGCTACCTGCCTCAGGCCTTGCAATGTAGGGTCTGAGAGCTGAACCTGTCTCAACTCTCTCTTTGTAACCCTCCCCAGCTCCCCTTCCAAAGGCAGTCTGGCATCCTCTGTCAGTGGTGCCTCACTGTCAGCCTGGGTACTACATCAGCACCCACAAGCAACTGTAGCTCACCTTCAGTCTCACTGCTACAGGGTAGCTCCCTCCCTGAAGTAACCACCTCACCAGTACTGGCTGTAAGTATGCGGTCTGACTGGATCTCCCGCAGGCTAGCAGTCCCACATGCTTGTCTCCTAGCCTGACTGCATGTAACTGCATAGACATATGGTACTGCCTCGTCAAAATCTTTCCCTATTAGGACATCTGCAGGATGGTAGTTGGTACCCATGTTGTCTCAAGACAACCTACTATTGGCATTTTGTCCTTCCCACTTACTGGCTCCCTCACCTTTTGTTCCCCACTTTGCCTCTGTGGATATTTGTATGTCACATGGCCCCACTGCTTGCATTCAAAACATTTAACCCTAGGTCATGGATGTGTACCTGGACTAGTGGCTTCCCCTACTACTGGCAGATTCTGTTGGGGCAGTCTGGGCTGCCCATCATGGATTCCTTTAGACCCATGAGCAGTAGTGGGGGTCCCTTTCCTGTGCAGGGATGTTCTGCTTGCCAGGTATTGGTCTCCTTTCTTACACAACTCATCTGACGTAGCACATTGTCTATCAGCTAACCAGATCCTCATGTCCTCAGGCAAAGTGCTAAGGGCTTGTTCCCTCACCAAAAGGTCTGCCAGCCCTTCAAAAGTGGTGACTTGACATCCATTCACCTACCTATGAAAATAAGTGCTCAGTTCAGCAACATATTTACATACACTTTCATCTGCCTTGCGTCTATACTCCTAAAACTTTTTCCTATAAGTTTCAGGTGTTAGCTTAAAAAATTCTAACAAACAATTTTTTACAGCATTATAGTTAAAACAGTCAATGTCAGACATTTTGGACAAAATAGTTACAGCTTTACCATGGAGTAAAGGGGTCAGGAGCCTTTGGTCAACATCATAATGTTTATATGCTCTCTAAAACATATGAATGAAACTATCAAATTTATCCCCCTCTGTAAACTGTGGAAGAAATTTACTGACATTTTGTGCTTCTGGGGTCCAGTTACTCCTTTCTCCTTCACCTCCATGACTCTGGTGAAGAATCAGCATCTCCTTTTCATGCTGTCTCTGCCTCTACTTTTCCTCAGCTTCCAGGTGTAGCAGTTTCCCATTCTCCTCAGCTGGAGACATCTCAGTCTCTCTGCTGCTTCTGTTTCCAAATGCCTGGTCTCCAACTCAAGTCTCTTTAGCTTCAGATGGATTTTTAAGTCCTCTGCAGAAAGGTTGACCTGTCAGTTCTCTGAGTGTTGTACACCTTTACTGCCAGTCTGATCATCCTCCTGATTGCTGTTTTCTGATGCAGCTGTGACCAAAGCTGCAATTATGTCTGCTTTTGTCAGGTTTCCGTGCACCAGTCCCTTAACCTAGCACATCTCAGCCAACTGGCTCCTTGACAGCTTGCCATACTTCTCTGCTGACATGCTTGCCTGCTCTCCCTGACTAACTAAGCCAACAAAAGAAATAAAACAATTGTGATCTGAACTCTGAATATTCACTGCATGGCTGAGTTATAGTACAAAAACGCCCTCAGTGATCACTGTACACAAGCTACAGGAATTCATTATCCACACCACTACAAGCCAATTGCCAACCAATTAATATGTGGTGTGGAAATCCCACCACTGCCAAACAATTCATATGTGATGCCCATGCACTAGCCCAGCAATCAAGGTGCTTCAATCCCAACCACTAACACCAGTGGGGGCTTCCACATTGGGAAGGATAGCAAATATACACACAGTAAAGTACAATTTCCCTTAAGATCACACAGAGATCACAGTCAGTCAGTCTGGAGCTGGTTTCTCCCTTTCTCTCCCAATCCTCAATAAAACTCCCCACTGGCACAGTTATAGGGTCCAGATTTCAGTCTAGTGGTCAAGCTGAAACCTCCTGGACCATCTCTGTCCAACCAGTGCTTCGTGTCCCTGCCCAAGTAGCTGACACACACACACACACACACTTTGAGATAAGAGTTATATACAACCACTCAGACACTTCTGGGCAAGGCTGGCACAGGTTCTATAGCTATGCCCCTTTTTGCCAGTCTATAAGGTAGTACCAGCTGCCATGAACCACTAATATCAGCTACTAAAAAGGCCCTTACCAAAGGGTGTCAAATTATTACTGTGCAATATTATTATCCAAATAGTAAGTGTGACCCAGGGCTAAAGTATTGGAGTGGCTTGGCCAGTATCGCTACATATGTGCAATGTACTCCAGAGTTTAAATTATCTCTACACAAAACAGCCACAGTTGAAAGGTTTAAAAACATTTAATAATAAATAATAAAAACACAAGACAATACTTCTTACTACAAAGTGCTAGTCAAGAGTTCAGAGATCACAGGAAAATGCTTACAATAATACAGTAGAAAAGTTATGACATCAATACAGAAAACAGACTAAACTTACTATGTTCTATCTATATCTAAGAGCAATCACAGTTCTAAATAAACTTACATATAGAGCGAAGCAGAGTACTGCTGAGTTGTTGTCAGCTTTAGACAAAATCCAAAATGCTCTCTCTCTGTCTCTGAGAAAGTCCTTTATATTGATAATACATCCTGCTGACTCATTTTAGATTACATCATTCTTAACAATTCTGTGGTTTCCCAGGCTAACAGAAACTCTACACTTACATTTCTTAGTCAGCTTGCACATGTTCTGGAAACTACAGCAATTAAAGGCATTCTCCAGGATTCAGCAAGCTCTGCGTGGTGTGCAGAAATAGTGCAAGAGCTGCTGCACGCAATATGGCCGACGAGCGATCCAGGAACGAGCTCCCAGGACGTGCACGAGTGCTCCTACACTATTCTTGCACAGACACAGCTCCTGTATGCTAATTACCCCATTTGCTGGTAAAACCATGCAAATGAGGTGAATTAGTTATCCAAGAAGCAGGCAGGCGTCTCTGCAGAAATAGTGTAACCTGCAGAAATGTATTCGGCTACTAACAGAATACATTTCTACAAACTGCAAAACAGAGGCATGATAGCTCCAAAGAAAGCATCTATTCAATGTAGTAGGGATGCCAATGGCCAAATATATGACCATTGGAATGGGAAATAGTTGCAAAATTATAAAAAATAACTTTTATTATTTTTGGCTGATTTTGGCCATTTAAGCATAGGGCAGCAGAGTGCAAACGAGATTGGCCCAAAATTAATGAAAAAAGTTGGAAATAAGCTTTTAAACCAAAATCAGCATTTTGCCATAATAGTCAATGGCATGCATATGATGACAATACCATGGAATAGTGGTTGCTAAGGGGTAAGGCTGAGTGTCAGTTTTGTAACATGCATTAACAGTCAGTTTTATGCAAATGAGGGGATTGATACTGAATCACAAATGTCCCTTCAGTGTTAGCTTGCACCCAACTGTGTAGGTGCAGCAACACCATGGTATAAGCATAAGAGGTAGACGACCTCATAAGGGGGAGTGTTATGCATGCTGTAAAATATTGGAGCTTTATGGCCGTATTTGCCCTTAGCTAAGCACAGTCAAGGAAGGGGGGTGTGTCTGAGGCTGCCTAGCACTGTTTACGTTGCCTAAACGTGTGTGTGTGCCACACACCGGGTTTTAAACAAACAAAAAAACCACAGGAAATAGCAGCTCTGTTCACATCTGACTACTGGGTATGCACAGCGTGCCTCGGGGCTTAAACAGTAAGGCAATGGGAAGAGAAAACAGCAGTAGGAAGGCAATCAAGAATAACTAGCATAGCTGGCAAATGAAATGTATCACAATAAGCCAATTACACAGGTGCCCAGCCCAGCACACTACTAAAAACTATGCCAACATCTTTCACTCTGTTTTTTTTTTCCACAAACTCTACACCACCAGTGTGCACAGATGGGGAAATTTTACCTGACAAAACTAACAAAATGATAGGGGCTGCTGTCACTCTCATACATCAATATGTGGAAGAGGCTGAGGGTGGTGAGGATGAGAATGCTGATGACCAACCCACAGTGAGGAGAAGGAGAACAGTGCATAGACCCAGGATACCTATCAGGGGCTACATGAGTTGGAGATAGTGAAGCACTATAGGGTGGACAGGGGCATCCTACAGCAAATTGTTGAGCTGTGCCAGCCATGCCTCACACCCAGAGCCAACAGAGGGAAACCCATCCCAGTGGATACTAAGGTATGTGTAGGCTTAAGAATACTAGCCACAGGTACCTTCCAAAGGCCAACTGGGGATATCATGTGAATCTCACAGGCATCAGCATCCAGGGTACTCCAGTTCCAGGATGCCATGTCAGCACATGCTGGTGAGCACATATATTTCCTCAACACCCATGAGGTGTTGACCAGCAATATGCGTCTCTTCCACCAAATAGCAGAATACCCTGAGGTAGTGGGTGCTAGAGACTGCATGCACATATGCATCAAAGCACCACCCAGTGAGCAGGGTAGGGTCTACATTAACCACAAGGGCTTCCACTCCATCAACTGCCAGGTCATGTGCGATACCCAGGGCATTATCATTAATGTGTGTTCTGGCTGCCCTGGAAGCTATCACAACTCCCACATCTGGCATATGACACAGCTGTACCAGAGATTTGCCAGTGGGGACATCCCATGTGGCAACCTAATGGGGGATGCTGGTTACGCACTGGCTGACACCCATCAGAAATGCACACACACCTGAACAAGAACTCCATAATGAGGCACACACACAAACCAGAATCATAATAGAGCATGTGTTTGGGATGCTCTAGTCACGGTTCTGGTGCCTTTACAAATCCGGTGGAGCCTTGCAGTACTCTTCAGCTACATGTAGACAAATTTTCATTGTATGTGCCATGCTACACAATATGATCTTGCAGAAACAGCTGCAGCAGGAACAGCACGGGGCAGGGCCACACAGCTCCTCACCATTGCCAAGGCCAGCACAGCACAGAGTGACTCAGAGGAATAACCAGAGCCTGCCCATGTAGGCAGAAGGAGGCATGCCCAGTATGCCCAGGCTTTGGCAAAAAAAGCAATGCATAGCACATACACTGACACTGTAGGAACCCAGGGAATGCCACCTCTCTCTGACTCACACATACAGTAAAGGGGAAGCCAAACATGACACTACCTGTGCTTTACCATGTATAAGGAGTGTACTATGTGCATCCAACATAGTCAGCCCTCCAGCAACATCCTCAATACTGGCAAAGCCACAAGGTAAGTCACTCTTTCTATCAATTTCTGAATGGAGTAGTATGTTCTGCTAGTTGTATCTGTGGTAAAGATGTGAGCATGCAAGGGAATCGGGTGGCTGAATGGGATGGCAACAGATAGTGGACACCTATATGGACAGCATGAAATCCATAACAAATACTGGTGTCAACAAAGTAGGCAGTACTAGACAAGGTGACAAATCCCACTGCAATACATGTGGTGGCCCAAATGTGTGTCCATAGAACACACACATACATGTCAGTGAGGCTCACATACCCAACAGCCTCAAGCAGCAGGACAGGTGTAGATGACTGTAAAGAAAGGCTGTGCTAAGGCCTCCAATTGATGGCAATGGAGAGCAGCCCCCCTCAAGACCTACACAGACAGACTACAACAGTTCAAGCAGTTGTATGTTAGTTCTGAAGGGTAAGAAGTCTGAAACTGAAATGCAGGTCAAGAAAACCTAAGATCTGTACTCTACTGATATACCTCTAGTCTGCATGATAGGTCAAAATACAAAACAAAATGGAAGCCAACAGAGTACCTGAAATACCAGTACAGCATAGGAAATGTTTAGAGTTGTCAGGCATGCCCCCCCACACCTATGTAGAAATGCATTAACATGTACATGTGGGTTTAATAACAATGGAACACAGACTACCCTAGCTGGCCAAATGTACAGGATAGATTGTTGCATGTGTATAATATGCAGGGGTCTGTGTGTTAGGTTGTTGTGTGTTGTATATTGTGTAGAAGTGGTCAGCATGTAAGCATGGAGGGTTGCGTTTCTGTGGCCTATGGCCAGTACTGTCAATGACAGGGCCATGTTCTGACAACTGCAGTGCCAACCACAATGCATCACAGCAAGACCCAATTCAGCAGTCATCTATACTCACTGTTCAGATTTCAGTATCTGTCACCACCTGAAAGATGGACATGTCATGAATGTGGGCCCAGTCATACACACAGTACACAGGTTGAAGTACCCTATAAAGAGTGCATAAAATTTAACTGTCAACTGCACACATCTTTGGAATTGTACATACAGGTTAGTAGCACATTAGTTGTCTATGTAGTATGAAATACTGATGTAGTCTGGCCAGTCAGTGGCAGACCACAAAAGGCACAGTTATGAAGTAATGAGAGACTGCCTATGTCCCCGCACAAGGCAGCATAAGGGGAATGTCCCAGGTATATCTGTGAGTAAGCTGCAAGAAGCTTCCATATCACACATGCACTCAGCTCACCCCACCATCAGCTACAGGTTTGTCACAGGTCATATTCCTGCTGCTGGGAATGAGTACAGTATGACCCCCACTTCCGTATGGGAATACCCACAGAATACAGCATGGTGAAGAGGGGTCCCATTCAGGTGTTTCCCTAGCTGTAAGCAGCACCCTGCCAACATCAAGAACAATGGACTATTATGGACAGGAACTATTGCCATTAACACCTAGCACACTTACCCTGTCACCCCAGAGGAATCCAGTGGCTCACAGCCTGGGAATGTAGGAGTGACAGAATGCACTGGCCTGCTTCAGGTGGCCTGCATCATTACCAAATGCCCTACAGTCCTCTGTCAAAGGCATGTGCCTCACCTGTACTGCCAATGTATGTTATCTCATGGGGTCCCAACTAACAACATAACATAGTCCACAGAACACAAATGCAAGGCCATGTCGACAAATCCCAGTAGCATGCCCACCATGTCCTACTGCATGAACTGTGGACCAACCCCTAAATACTGCTGGGATGAAGGGACAACTATAGGGATACTTCTCAGATATTGCTCGCATAATGTTAGGAAGAGGATAGACTAACAGAGTGGGGTGTGTAGAAGCATGGACGCCATGGAGTGTGTGGTCTGAAACTCTGATGTGTGCCCATACTACCCCTGCCTGCAAACCCAGTAATAGTTGGCTACAAACCTGCTTGTAAACCCCAATGTGAAGGGGAACTGACCAGATATATGAGTCCTGCCTCAGGGTAACCTGGGTGAATCTGTATAGCTGAGAGGTATGGCCACTGCAGGATATAGCCATTCTATTATGTTGATAGATGTACAAGCAAGGGATCCTCAGCCATTACAGTACCAAGGTGCTGGACCAT
Source organism: Protopterus annectens (assembly GCF_019279795.1). NCBI lineage: Eukaryota > Metazoa > Chordata > Ceratodontiformes > Protopteridae > Protopterus > Protopterus annectens. The sequence continues at coordinate 1,773,231,758 of NC_056726.1, read as the reverse complement.
TTACACAGACCTATCAGCAAGTGTCTGCAGCTACTCCTCCAGAATGGCATGAGTGTGCAAGAATATGTAGGCTGCAGACCACAATACTGGACACAGCTTCATTCATTTTTGCGCCAAAATCGGGGACAGTTGAGAGGTTTGGATATACCTAATTCTATAAAACAATTTATTTACGTGTACCTCTTAACACAGGAAATTAATTTGGACAAGGCCAAATATATTGGCGGAATATACAAACGGTACTAAAAATCGCTCTTGTATAAACTTAGACAGTTGACAGAATAACAGGTCTTGCATGCATTTTTCTGAAAGGTATGAAGTCTGAAACTCAATGTCTGTAATTATTTAGTGACGTCATTCCTAAATGAATTGTCAAAAACCACAAATGTTATGAGTAACCAGCAAAAATAAGAAGCACAAATCTATTTATTTTGCAAACATCTGGACAGTTGAGAGGAATATTATAGTAAATTGCTGTTTTTATTTCACTGAACTCTTAAGAGCTTTCATACTGATGACAGGGGAGAGGGAACGACAACCCCATAAAAAGTAAATATTTGGTATTAGTCTCATAACCTAAGGGAGCAGTTAATCACACACACCCCCACAGTGTATTTACACAGACATACCTACATAGCAAAGAAGTTGAAAACACCAAGGCTGAACGATACAAAGATTTATTCAAAAATCACAGTGACAGTACCAGTGACCACACGAACACAAGTTAATGTAGTTAAGCGCTTTCACCCAAACTCTGTCAGGCTTCTTCAGAACAATTTAAGAAATGCATACCCAGCAGCTTAAATACATACAATTAAGATAACAACTAATGAATGGGTACAAATAAAATATCATCCCTCCCCCTCGTAAAGTCATGCATTTTCCACAAAACCTCACCCTCACAAACAAAGTATTAAAATAATGTCTTAGAATTAACTTATTAATTTGTCCACCTTAAGTATTAAAATAAATAGATGTATTAAAAAATGCTTTTGAACTTTTAAATTTTAATATTTTACAATCTAGCTGCCCTCAACCTATATACCACCTTCCAAGAACTGCTATACTGTATCTGACACAGCAGTACATATGCATATAAAATAATGCAAGTATATTCCATTACTTCAATGTAATATCTGTACTAAAAACAAAACTAGGATTGATGATACATATACATTTATCACTGCACAAAATCACATTAATTGCGTTTAAAGTGATAACTGGCATGCCCGTATATTCCATCAATGTAATATCTACTAGAAAACAGAAATAGCAGTGATGATCCAAATACATTTAGCACTGCACAAAATCACATTAATTACATTTAAAGTGATAACTGGCATTCAACACACTTGCACACATCGCTGTGATTACAGTGGTTGATACCAAACTGAAGACAATAGTAGCACCATGTCCACAATACTGTCTCATAGCACTCAGTCAATCTGGGACAAATTTCACTTTTAAAATATTAATGCTATTAACTTGAGAGTAGACATTGACAGAATCAGAAAATAAGAATTAATATACACTTTCTGGAGTAAAAGAAGTCTGTAACTCTTAATTATTGTCATCATTCAAATGTAATTCAGAGGGACACAGCCAGGATTTTTGCATATATATATATATATATATATATATATATATATATATATATATATATATATATATATATATATATATATATATATACACACACACACACACACACACACACACACACACACACACATCACACACACACACACACACACACACACACACACACACACACACACACACACACACACACATATATATATATATATATATACATATATATATATATATATATATATATATATATATATATATATACATATATATATATATATATATATATATATATATATATATATATATATATATATATATATATATATATATATATATATATATATATATATATATATATATATATGTGTGTGTGTGTGTATGTATATGTGTATATATATATATATATATATATATCCATATCCTTGTTATTTGTAAACATGAGTGTTGTATATACCTTCGCAGATGTATCCCACTATATGTATCTGATATGTGTATATTTAGATATAACATACTGATTTAGCACTATTTTCACTAACAAGTACTAAACAATTGTAGAAGTCAAAGCAGTTCTATTCAGTATGTGTACTGACAGATATATTTGAAAAACAATGCACCTCATTATAGCTGTGATGGCTTAGTGGTTAACTGCTGTAACTATAATGTACAGGGTCTTGGGTTCAAGTGCTGTTTATTTTATTGCTAGGCAGAACAAGGACTATTGGATACAAAGTGGTTAAGGGAGTTTTCAGCAGCTTTAAGCAGGTTTGCATGGGTCTGCCCGATGGTAAGCGATGGTAATGTATGGTTAAATGAAAAGGCACTTACTCAGTGTCAGCTTCGCTTACCACTGTGCAAATCTGCTTAGCATTTAAATTTAAACAATGCTTATTCATGCTAAGCATAGCTTAGCTTTGGTAACCAGTGATCACATTCCAGACTGATAAAATAACAGGGTAATGACATCTTTCATAAGTGTATTTAATTCCATGTACATAACATGCTTCTATGTGCTGTCATTACAGTAGCTAGGGGTGTGAGTATAATGTATGGGGCACTTGACTATATATGGCTAGAACAACAGTCTTTTCTCTTTGCATGTGTTTCATACACGGGTAGTGTCCCTGGTTATATAAGAGTAGAGTGCAGATTGTAGTATTGGAACCATACACCCCTGCATGCAAAGCTGGACTCTGAGTACTGACTATCGTGTTCTTGGTGTATGAGCTGTGTGTTATTAAGTATTTGCTACTGGATATTGATCTATGTGGATATTAACTGTAGATGACTATGTGCATAGGACATGTATAGGACAATGTCATTGAGGGCTGCTGTTATGTAGTAATGGAATACCTATCAGTGTCAGACATCTATCTGTCAAAACATTCATCCTAATGTATAACCTGTTGGCTAGCTGGTTTTTGTATGTCCTCTGTACAGATGTGCAGATGTCAGGTATCCATCTTGGCTGCTTACAGGCAATCTATGCTTGACTGACAGTGACATGTCTTCCCAGCTGTGTTATGAATGCCACAGTTTGGAAACCCCATCATGTGTGCACCACATGCCATGGATACCTCAACTAGATGACCACATAGAACAGAACATGCTTGGGTACAGGTCTCCAACCCAGACACTGGCCATGTTATGTAATATATGTTGCATACATGTTAAATGGAGCACCTCACTGGCCCTCTGCAAGAGTCAACCAGATGATTGGGTGTTGCATTTAACTGTCACCCTGGGGATCACTCAAGTGGCATCAGTTGATGGATGGCCTGCTGACAAATGTCAGGTGGCATGATACCACTGTATCCACATCCCCTTCTCTTCTCATCTCTCCATGGTCATTATCCTGGTACACACCTAGGAACACCTGCACCTATGGACCCCCATACTGACAAATGTGTCAGTGTGCATTACTGGGAATAACAGTGTCTGTGTGTTTGTAAACTTGTAGTTGATAATACACTGAGGGCCTTCTCACCCACTACACCCCCCCCATTGTCATAGTTAGAAATGGCTACTTCTGTAATGGACATTAAATGTACCTTGTTACACTCTTCACCCTATGGGCTACCTGGTGCTTGCAGTACCAGCACTGTTGTACAAATGGGCAGATATATATGGGTTGAGTCCTGGCACGTGTGTGTATGTGTGCAAGTGTGTATATTTGTAGTATACCACATTCTGAGGCCAGATTCTCCAAATACAATACACCTTGCCATACATTATAAGAGATAGTGATGTTGCTCATTAGGAGAGCCATGAAAAACCCTCACCCTACTGTCCCTGTGGCATGTGCAATAAATGCATACCCCTGTAGTAGCACTGATGAGATAGACAAGGGGTTGTATTGCAGTCCTGGTCAATGTATGATTGTGGGCATGTCAGAGCATTATCATGGGTTTCAGTGAGTATAATATCCATTGTGGGGTTTGGGTGCTGGGTATACTGTCTTTACACCATGGTACCCCAGTACATGTCCCAAGGTCCACTGTATGAGGAACACTGTCACCATCAACCATACAGGTAACTGAATACACTATCCAGCCCAATGATGCATGTGCTGTGTGCAAATTATCTGTAACAGAATGAACTCACTGACAAGGTAGTTAGCACTGATAAACCCAGGTCTCTCAGATGTGTCTATGACTGTTATGTGTTTGTCAATGTGTATATGACAGTATGTCATACTATGTATTGTTTGTTAACACCCAGTACATCCCCATTATTATACTGTACAAGGCCTGGTGATGTTCTTCACTTAAGAAGAAACTTGGGACATATCTCATCCTAAAAGCTTTGTGGTGTGTGCAGTTAAGGCCAAACACATTAGCAGCAATAGGTACCTAGGTAGGGGTTCTACTCTCAGTGTTGTCAAGTAAGTGTGTATGTTTGTGAAGGAATCTACTTCAGTTTGCAGCAAATACATGTCCCAGGAGATCATCTGTCTGAGAACTGACTGGCAAATGCTAACATTTCAAAGGAATCATCTTGTGAAAATTCATTCCATCAAAACTAGTAGTAGATGTGTAAATGCCCCCTTACCCACTGTACAGCTGTTCAGCAATACTGGAGTTGGTATATATAGTTGGGTTTGGATGTTGTGGGCATAACCCCCCTCATTGGGGTTATTGTTGTGTGTATCTCCCGCTTAGTCTGCTGTAATACTCTATAGTTTATGTTAACAGGTTAAGTAGTTGTCAATCACACTATGTGTGGTTCTACACCACCCCACACCCTCCAAAGTGAAGGGCTGTGCCACCCACACCAGCACACCTATGTTCACCAACTCCAGAACTGCACTACATTGGGGAAGAGGACATATACCCTGTCAGTACCATCAACAATGACATTAAACTGGCAGACTGATTATTTACTGATGTGATGTTTTGCCTATTTTGTCTCTTGGTGGAATTACATAGGCTAAAATGGGTTCACTGCAAAATTAAGTACATCCATGTGTACAGTATTCTCTGTGTGTTGCATCAACACCAAAGCCTCTGTGTGTGTGTGTTATTCACAAACCTGTGGTGTGTGCCACCCAGTACACTTACCATTGTCCACTGTAGAAGGGCTGCTGACATCAGCCACCATGCACTCACCTGTATACACCCCTCAGACCTATCAGCCATATGGCACATGCAGTAACTGTTATACAGAACTGTTGCTTGTATTCAGCTCTACCCAGGATATGACACAGATAATGTGTCACCACAGTGCCATACCCCTTGTAGGAAACAACATCAGACCAACGTCCTGCTGACACATAGACACCTACAACACAAACTGAATACATTATGGAGAACACAATCAGTCAGTGTTAATAACAGCTATAATGCATCATGGCTGGACAGCTACACATCCTGACATATAAGTATTAAACTTTCCAGTTGAAAACATGTTAGACAACATTACATTGCTAAACCTTACTACATTTATCCTGTGCATCAGAACCATATTAGCCTGTCCCTGCATCGATGGTATGGATAACAGGGATGTGCCACATGTATTATCATATGCACAGGGTGTGTTGTGGGTTTGCCAGAGACCTAGGCTGAGCCATTTGGTTGACATCATGCATGTGTGTTACGGGATTTTGTTATCAATTGGGTTATGTAGATGTGGTGTGTGTAGGTATGGAGGTGCCCTAGCTGTGTTAGTGATGTGTGTGAGCATGCATGCACACAGTTCTGACATGTGGCTGCCCTATACAGGAGTTTGTTGGACAGCTGCAGACAGTACATGACAGGGTGTGCAGTTCACCATGTCTGGCCACGGACATGAGAACTGTGCCTGCCAGGGGTTCCATGGGTATTACCAGGTACAAGTTCAGATTTGGTACTCTTCAATGATGATGACAAATGTCCACTGGATGCGGGTCCCTGTTGGGACCAGCCAGGACCATGTGCATGTGGCCTGCTGTATTGTGGTGTGGACAGCACCCCCCTGCAGTGCTGGTGCTGGTTTTGCCACTACGGGAGTGGCTGTGACTTGTTGTACATCCATGTAGACCACCACCTGTTGGTGTTGCTGACCTATGTCCATGTGGCTGTCACCCTACTCCCACCATATGCTCTTACACATGCATTGCATGGTCAAGGATTCTCACCATCTCGCCCAACCGTCTATCCAGGACCTCTGCAAAATAACGATGGGCACCTGCAATATCACATATGTTGTCAAGTACAGCAAAATGAGTAGCCTTCTGGAGCCTCAGACTCTGTCTGGTATAATGTTCCATACATGCCTGTGCCTCCATGGTGCCCTGAAACATGCATCTGGTAAAACCTGCTGTGACACGTCTGCCAGGGGCATGATGGCCAGCAGCCCTCCTACGAGCACCCCTGTACATCTGCCTGAGTGGTACCTTGCCAGTCATCCGGCTATTGCTGCAGTGTAAAGGCACACTTGCCATAGTCACCACACTGTCCTGTCCCATGCCACCACCCGCCAACTGTCCCTCATCTATGGCCACTGGTGATGGGGTATGCATAGGCATTGTGACTGTGTGTGGGGATGGGTTGGATAAAAGTGGGATGTCAACCGATGGCATAGCTTCAGCCCCTGACAACCCTGCCTGTGCCTCACCAAACCTGTCATCATTGTCAGAGTCTGTATGGACACTAACATCAGTTTGCCTGCAGGAGGGACCCTGACCCACCTCGCCACCTGTGAGGAGAAAATAAAAAATGTAATTTAACACCTGTATGTCATTGTTTACCTCTACACACACACACACACACACACACACACACACACACACACACACACACACACACACACACACACACACACACACACACACTTACAGGTGAGGTGGCACAAAGATATTACACAGACCTCTCATTACCCAACAATCAACATGCATGACATATGGCACTCAGCTGCATGCACTGCAGCTATACTCAATCCCTGTTACCAACATTATACATCTCTGTGATGCATGAGTTGTGTTAGTAGGTGATGCCCCTTCCCCTGGAACACACTGCACCCATGTACACAGTATTGCTGTGCACTTGTTCAGCACCCTGACATGTACCGTGCACCATACCTCACAAGTGTACACACCACTGCTGAATGTGTATACGTGTGGCAGTTATGTTTGCTCTGTTGGCTCACAGCCTCTATGTGTTTGTCTGACACATACCTGGGATGAAATGAGGGCAGATGTCAATAGTGAATGCCTGACCTCTGATTTGCAGATTTCATTATCAGCGGTGCATGTATGAGCATTAAAATCCAATTACACTGACAACCGTCAAAGCTTACTGTGGCTATGAGAAGTGTACACACCATTATTGATATGCCAGCCTCTTCCCCGATATGCAGTGGGGCCACAATACTGTATATGTTAAAATTACACACACCTAATATGTAACATATGACTTGTGCAATCAAATGCAGTATCAAACAAATGTGTTAGTTGTGCAGATGCTGATTATGATGCATGCGATATGTGGGTTGCATAAGTGTGCACACCCTTAACACAGTGGTTTGTTGCAGCACCTGTTAAGTGGACAGTGGTCTCACCTTCGATAACCACATAACCAAAACAGTCAGGAAATCCTTCTGTGTGGCACACCTCATCACGAAGGGCTTTTCATCCAGAAAAAAGGAGGTCATTGTCCTCATCCCTCACTAGACCCATTATACCATTATAGATAATACACAACCCCATTTTGGTATGTACCTCTCAAGACATCTGCAACAACTGGAAAGGCCTCAGAAAAAAACCACACTAAAAGAATCCAGATGCCAGAGCTGATGCCCTTAAAAAACTTAAAAACTACTCTGTCACATATCATCACTATCGATCACTGAGCGATCACTGCCTAACATAATACAAGATGTGTCAAACCTAGGCTGTTGGACCTACTAATAAAAACTCCCCTCCAGCATCTCGCCCAGGATCACAATAAACAAAACATGTCAAACGAACAAAAACCAAAAAAAGGGAGGGGTTCCTGACTGGGAGACTCCCAGACTCCTCTCTGAGATTAATTACATGTACATGGTACCTGGATGGGACCTCTCTGGACCCTCCCTGATCATGGAATGATGAAATGGAACCCCCTGGTCCAGTTCACCCCCAGGATGAACGAAAGTCACCCTGCTAGAAAGGGGTCAGGAAAAATATAATGGGGGGGAAAATTATGGCTAGGCTTTATGGCTAGGCAATAGGCTGATAGCCTAGTATAGCCTAATACCAAACAATGATGAACTGCAGCAGTCACTATTCTTGGAAGGGGTATACTAGCATGGCCCATCTTCACTTGCCATTATTTGGTCACTCTGCCCTACAAATGTCCCCCAACTCTGCTGGATTGCAAGGTCAACTCATGTGCACAGCCCTTGAAGGTCACACAGTGCCTTCACTATTGCTTTGGAGTCAGGGTTATGTCTGACACAATTCATGACTTGGACTGTGTTCAGATACAGCCATTCTTAGCGAGCTTTGGATGTATGCTTCAGTTCACTGTTGTGTTTCAAGATGACACCCTTCCCCATCCTCAGCCTTATTGCAGATGCCTGACAACTATGGGACACACATGAGTGTCATTTTGCAGTGTTCCAAATTCAGAACATCATGTCTATCGGCCTAGTTCTTGCTAATGAACAGCAAGCCTAAAGGTGTATACTGGCACAGATGGGGATGAGGTCAAGTGAGACGTTTCTTGTGAACTACATTTATCTTTATTAATACTGTCTGTAGGTTTCATCCTTGGTCTTAGTACATCATTACACATTGCAACACATGCCTTTGGGAGACTTGATGTTATGCATATGCTACCTGTAGAGAGCCCTGGATGATGTTTTCTGTGGAACAACTCTTACATCTGATTACCCTAACCCATAGGCCACACTTATGCAGAGTCCAGGCAATTGTCAACACAGGTAGCCTGACTAAATATTTAGTCTTTCTTGTAAACCAATACTATTTTCTAAATGGAACTCATTTGTGTTAATTGTTAAGCCATATTATAAGTTTGTGAGATTGTATAACTTATACTCCTCAACAGTGTCTGTAAATTGTGCTTAATTTGTACTACATTAAGTTTGCTTGTGTAACTACCTTTGGAGCTTTTCTTAATGGGCCTCTGCTGAAAATGGACATGTATCCAGTCGGACTATCCCGGTAAACAAATGTAAAATAAAAATAAATAAAGGTACTGCACAAGCAGTACTTGCTAGACATTCCTGCAAGTCCCTCAGTGTTGCTGCATGTTTTTGGGCAGTCTCCATAACCAGTTTGCAATATATGTTGTCATCTGTCTTGGATGGGCATCTGTTTATTTTCTACATTAATGTTGTCCCACACTTCATAGTCACATACATGACTGTCTGCACTGTTTGCCATGGTATATGAAATGGTGAGATAAGGCTACATTTCCCACTCCTGAGTGCTACCTTTTGTATGTGGGATCCATTCCATGGTTTGTAAGATGTGTGCAAGCCATGGCTACCTCTGTTGTAGGTGAGTGGGCAAATGTTATGGACATACTTCTTGGACAGTAGACCATTACTTGGTGTGACATTGAGGCCCTGTACTTGATGGAAGGTATGTATTCAAGAAGAGTGAATGCTGTCAGTACCTCAAAAGCTGCTTCCACAATATGTTATCTGGATTGTGTGCACACATATGCTTCTAGTGTTTGTTAAGGTATGTATTCCCCATATTTGTTGTCCTAACATAGGATTCCATATTACACATTCATTTCTCATGTTATGATCACATTACAGGTTGTAAAAGGTGTGGAATGGGGTGTTGTGATATGCAGTTCTGTAGATCTGTAACAGTTGCCATTGTAATAGTGGTGTATACAATGTTGTAGCCACTGTATAAGGGTAATGCTTCAGACATGTCCCTATTGTAGGCCATTTGTCCCACCATTATGTTCGTCTCTGTCGACACATCTTGCACTGACAGGTTGTTAGGTATACTGCAAGATGCTTACATTCCCTTCAGATATCCAACCATGGTGACCACTGTGATGCAGTGCAGTTAACAGCAACAATAAGTGAACATGTACAGCATGCATTATGGGTAGGTGTGTTAAATGTGTGCATGGCAAATACCATAGCCATAACATGGCTGGTATGTTGGCAAACCTGAACAAAACAATTCCATACTCACCAGCTACAGGCTGCTGCCCCAGAGGTATACCAGAGGGACCTACATAGTTGTGTGAGAGATGTGATGTCAGTAGCCACACCTGTGGCATTGGTACAGGGTGGGAGCAGCATTTCAGTACATCAACAGTACAAACCCATAATAGTAGAGATTATGCACATCTGTTCATTACTACACTGCAGCAACAGACTATGTTATCTGTCATAGGCATGAAGATACTTTACAGATGAAGATGGATAAGCAACAGTGGTCTACTAATGTGCCCTGGGGCCTTACCTGCATGCTCCTTATCCATTGTGTGGGTAGCACACATCTCCACAATGTTATCGTCAGGTTCCTGGCTTGACTGGGAGGCGGGTACCCCAAGGCTGGTGAGGAGCTCTTCAGCATGTGTCAGTGGGGGCTGGATGGCAAGACCCCTACCTGTGGCTAGCTGGTCCCGCCTAACTGCAGCAGCATGCTGACGGGTATGGTGGATGAGATCAGTGCAATGATGTCGCACCTGCTCATAACTGCGGTTATGCAGGCTGACATGGTTTACCCTGTAGATGACCTCTTTCCACAGGGCAGTCCTCTCCTGCAGATCATAGGTTGTATGGCAAAAGAGGGTTCTGTGGTGATGCACAAGGAAGTTTATTATGATATCATTCTCCTGTGAAGTATAAGCAGGGAGATGCCCCCAGGACATGGTACCTGGAAGACATAAACAGGAAAAAAAGGTCTGAAGACCTTATACTGCAAGGATATAATAGTTGTTAATTGACAACTCTCCCCCACCACCATATTTGCAACAATAATCGGGACACACAAATCAATGGATATGTTACACCAAACCTACTGCTGGGACATATATCCTCTTGTGCAACAAATATTGAAATGTGTTTCTATTCATGCTCCATGTTGAAACACTATCATTGGTGGCCTGTTGCTATCAATATAACCTGCATGCCATTGTAATGGCCACTGTGGTTCCATATATGCATGTGCCCTGTTTGCTATGCAACTGTTCTAAATCTGGTGTTTTGGGTTAATGAGAATACCAATGAATGCTGTTATAAGTAATCGTGGATTGTGTTGACTATTACTACCCACATATGTTCTAAAACTGCATCACAATAATATGTTTGGGAAGGCTGTTCCCAGCAGAACCACCTCTCCTTCCTCATCTGGCCATGGCACTAGGCCACAGCACATCTGGGAACCAGCCCGGGACCTCCTTATCCGCTAGTCCTGCACTACCTTCAGGAGGAACCACCTCAGGGGAATGGTGCTCGTCCCCCAGACGGGAGCGGGCACAGACAGGATCCTATCACCTGAAGTCAGGTCCAGGGTCTGGTGCATAGGGAGCTCCACAGAGAATTGGGGGATCTGCTACACCAGCTTGAGGCCCTTGTGGCACAATTAGAGGGTCAGCCTGACCATCCTGCTCAGCCCCCGGCACAGCCACCTTCAGGGCCAGGAAGGTGTAGTGGTGACTGCCCATGGGTGGGGACCTCAGTTTCACTGTTTCCATTTGGGGGTTCATGGGCTTCCAATTTTCAAACACCCCTCCCCGTCCAAGGTGTTTTACCCACCACGTGTCATATACCACCCCTGTATGCTGTCTTGTCTGTATTGTCTGTCTTCCAACCTAACCTACCTCTCAAAATATATCTATTCTCCTTCCCCAACATCCCACTCTCACCTTTACAAAAAAAAGGGAAAGCTGTTCTCAACAAGAATGTCACACCATACATAACTGTCTGTACCTACTTACAACTGCTTACAGGTGCCTTAATCACTCTGTATCCAACAGACCTTGTTCTGGCCAACAAATTAATTATCAGCCCTTGCAAGTGTCTAACCCAGGACCCTGCATACCACAGCCACAGCAATTTACCACTAAGCCATCTGAGCTGCAGATATGTGTGATGCTTTCTCAAAGATATCATGCAGCAGTCATTTAACAGTACGGAAAATGTATTTATATATATATATATATATATATATATATATATATATATATATATATATGTTTGTATATATATATATATATATATATATATATATATATATATATATACATATATATATATATATATGTATTCATATATATACATATATATATATATATATATATATATATATATATATATATATATATTCATATATATATATATATATATATATATATATATATATATATATATGTGTGTGTGTGTGTGTGTGTGTGTGTGTGTGTGTGTGTGTGTGTGTGTCTGTCTGCATATACAGACACACACACATATATATATATATATATATATATATATATATATATATATATATATATATATATATATATATATATATATATATATATATATATATATATATATATATATATATATATATATATATGTGTGTGTGTGTGTGTGTGTGTGTGTGTGTGTTTGTATGTGTCTGTATATATGTAGACATATATATATATATATATATATATATATATATATATATATATATATATATATATATATAGAGTGCATTCAGACATTGGATCCACACTCTGAACCTCCTTGCTAAGAAACAGAGCATCACGTGTGGACACAGCCTAACACTAGGAGGGGATATATAGTTACAGATCGTAGATATGCCTATTACAAACCTATGAAGTTTGTGCATAATACAGTTCACATTACCATGACTGTTCTGAAGGTGGTGGGTTCTGAAACTCATGTGTCTATCATGACTTCATTACTTCCACCTTCAGCTATTTGCCAGACTAATATGCATGTTTGGAGGAACAGAACAAACACTATGAGGGCTTAAATCTTGACATTCTGTGCAGATCTGCACAGTTGACAGGTATGGCCCACTGCCCACAGGGCCAGATGCTATGCCTGTCGCAGTTGTTCAGGAGGATATCATTACAGCAAGTCTTGATGG
>NC_056726.1:1773201123-1773211123 GCF_019279795.1 Protopterus annectens | reverse complement strand
GAGTTTTGTTTTCTAGTGATATCTTCTATGCCCTGTCTTTTTGTAGTATAAGCTGTTAGGTATTTGCATAAGCCATGAGACATGGATAGATTTTACTCTTTTTCATCTAGAAGGGGTTTGCTGATTTAAAATACTTAGAAAAGTAGAAGTGAACAATGAAACTGCATCAAAGAGTAGAAGGAGTTTCAGAGGAGTCCATTAGCATTTTTGTATTGTCTCAGTGAAAATTTATTTACTGAAGGAAATTAAGATACACACGTTCTTGTAAGTATTTGCAGTTATAGTGTCATAGCAGTTATAGCGTTTAAATAAAAAAGTGGCTAGGCGATTACTTATGATATCAGGTAAGCAGCTGGATTTACTAGTGTTATTATGATTGGAGATGAGTATTCAATTCGGTATTGACTCTCTACCACGTCTTTTATCTCTTCTACTTTTCAGGATCCATAGAGGGTAATTACATTAGATTCTAGGTAGAGTTACAAATTTTCCATATGGTGCAGCCTAGTAACATGGGTGGAGGTAGTTTGTTTAATTTAGGTATCTTCCAAAGAATACTATTTTGATTTTCTTCACATTATGTGTTAGTTGCTTGGATGTAAAATACAGAGACTGTGTTGTAGCTTCTTTAATATATTTCTGTAGTTGGAAGATGAGTTATAGATCAGTAAGTTATCTACATAAAGGATACAACTGGTCTCTTTGAGGACTGAAGGCATGGTATTTATAAAAATGCTGACAAGAAAAAGTGCTAAAGTAAAATAGGCCTGAACCATGTCAAACAATGCTGCAAGAGTATCTGCTTTACTCTGATCATCTCTGACCTTTACATTTTTTACTCATCATGGGCAGCAAGCCCAGCATCCCCAAAAGGGAATTTCATTTTATCACTTAAACATGTGATCTCATCCTTTTGGTCACCACCTAGGAGTTAAAGCCATAAGTGAAGACAGGAGCATTAACTGACTAGTAACCTGAAACTTCCTTCTTTGGCTCAGCGCTTGCTTCATCATAAGTCTTGTGCAACACCTGAAGTACTTCCACAGCTACATCAGTCGCCTGATCAGTCGCAACACCTGAAGTACCTCCACAGCTACATTCGTCTCCTGATCAGTCCGCTGATCCTGAGTGAACAAGGCCCTAAGATCTCTAAACTCATCTGCCTTCAGGGACAAACTCTCTGTTTTACAGAAGAGAGCCATGACAGCTTGTTCTTCTCATTCTAAGCTTTCTGCATACCAGTTAAAGCCCCTACTGCCCCCATAGTGCCCTTTTAGGCAGAGTCCAGCTAAGAGATCTCCCAACCAAAAAAAAAAAAAATCAGGAACCAGACAACATCAAGGTAACGCTGATCAATAGTACAAGTCTGATTTAGAGATGTTGATTTTCATCCCATCTGCTTCACACTCAGAGGCAAATGAATTGTGTGCATCCCTGAGACAACAATAGTCTGAGGTCAAGAGGACAACATTGTCTGCAAACAACAAAAGTGCAGTCACATCCTCAAAGTGGGCAATTTCTAAACCTTGTCAGTGATTTTATTTTCTGTCCAGGAAAATGATGAACAGAAGTAGAGATCAGACATATATTAGCAGAGTTGCATGCCTTCTTTGAGTGAATTCAGCTTAATAATAAGAATGCAGAAAATTCTTGTTCTGCAAACACCGCTATTCTTCCAATCATAGCTACAATACTGTAAGGCCCTTTTGTCATAAGAATAAATGTTCTGTACCAATTCTACCAGCTCATAAATTAACCAAATAATTTATGTAAGCCATAAGGAATCTGTCATGTTCTACAGGAAATATAACAACCATCAATAATGAAAAATTTAAATGGCCATCTGCATGATCTTGCCATATTCCACTCAGCAATACCTTATTTTCTGTTACTGAATCAGCCTACTTTATGATAAGGTATGCTCTGCAGAGGAAGAAACGTCACCGCACATGCATATTTCCCATGGGCCACATTCAGTGGAGGTTTAAGGTATTACACAGGGAGATTCTGGTTTGTCTATATTGTTTTATTACTTGTTTCTAGGTGGCTTTTCTGCATGATGTTTATATGTGTTGTTTTGGTCATTATTTGGCTTATTTTGCAGTAACCCCTGATGTTATAGGCATCAGGATTTTTTATAAGCTTATCACTTTTAAGCAAATGGCCTATTCACTTATAATGTACTGGGAAGCCTATAACAAAAGCTGGACATATCATGTTTATAGCTAGTGGAATATGGCTTTACTGGCATGAATGCATCAATCAAGATTTATAAAAAAATAAAACATCAGTGAGCATTCAGAATCAATGGCATTAGAACACTTGTATGACCTTAAGAGGTCATTTGCATATTTTTCATGGATCATCTTCAAAAGTGTTTTAAGATTTTATACAGTGGAGGCTCTTGTTTGCATTGGTCTTTAAGCTGATTTTACACATGCAGCTTTTCTGTGCTATCTTTATACTTGTTTTGTCAACAGAATTTACTATACAGAGGATTATGATTGGTTCTCTAATCATAACAAACTTGTTATTTTTTCAGAAATTCACCAAAAAACTTCCCCCTGTGGACTGAGGCAAAGCCAATGCTTTAACTAAAATCCAAAGCGAATGTATATCCCAACCTAAAAATCAAAACAAATCAAGAACCAGGCAATTTCAAGGTAGCACTACTGAATGACAGGAGGCTAAATAACAAATTGCCTGACCTTGCAACCCTCCTGAGTTTGAAATGCATTCATGTGTATTATTACTGAAACTCAGATTAAAAGTGCAGAAAGCACCCCATCTATACCAGAGTTTTGTACCTACCATACCTTTAGACTGATGGGAATTGTGGTGGAGTATCCATATTTGTTAACAACTATATTACGTCAAGACAGATTCCAAAATATCCACAAACCAAATACAAATGGGATGTCCCCACCATGCGTCCTGAAAACCATATTCAATTCCTAAATATACAGGATGAACTTCAGATACAAAGGAACTCCATCACCTTGGGAGACATTAACTACCCTTCAATAAACATGAATACCTATACCTCAAATGTAGGTTATGACTGCTTTCATAAACAAGAACTCCTGGGTTCAAATAGTCAAAGAACTCAGTAAAAGCACAAACTATTCTTGACCTGGTCCTTACAAATGGGTCTATTCTACATTGACAAACACTTAAATGTTCAAATCTCTAAAGGTCGACCTTTAGAGATTGAAAATTTAAGTGTTCAAAAATGTAATAAAACAAAGAAAAAAAAAAGGTAAATTGAAAGTGTTTTAGCAGGGGGGCAATCCCCCTGCACCCCCACACCCCCCTACTTAAATATACTAACTCCGAGATCGCATTTCAGTGCACAGCAGAGCGGAAACAGGAAATTTCCCATTCCCTACACTGTAGCGCGATCTTGGAGTTGGTATATTTAAGTAGCGGGGATGTGGGGGTGCAGGGGGGCTTGCCCCCCTGCTTACACCCTTTAGTTTTTTTTGTTTTACTTTTATTTATTTATTTATTTAATTTTTAAAGATACTCAAACACTTAACTGTTCGATCTGTAAAGGTCGACCTTTAGAGATTCAAACATTTAAGCGTTCGTTTATCTAATATAGACCCTTACAAATGTAGTATCTATACAGACTACCTCACTGGTATTCCCTTCCTTAGTAAAGTCTGACCACAAACTAGTAACATTCTCCTTCAGAATCCCTAAACCATTAAATGTAAATATCACAGTATTCTAACATTTCAAATGCACTGACCACCAGTAATTCTATGATGAGATCTCAAAATGCAAGTATATTGGTAACACTCAAAATGTTGACATGGCTAGTAGTTATGATGCTCACTTTGATAAATGTATTAACTTGACTGTTTCTGCCTGAACCAAACAAAATGGGAAGTTCAAAATCAAACTAGCTTGATGGTTCACATGCATAAGTTAGCAACACAGTAAAAGAAAAAAAATGTTTAGAATATACAGCAAAACTAAAGGACCGCAAATCAAGGCCAACATCAAAAATGGTTGTACCATCAAGAAAACAAAGGCATCTCTTGAACTTAGATTTACACCAGAAGCTAAGAATTATTACAAATTTTTTCTTACTTAAATCACGAAATTAAGAAATAGCACCCACAGTTGCTTTAGACGTATTCAAAATAGCACCACCTACTTGAATCCAGTAGATATCTCAAATATATTACCCAACAAAGTCAGTGCAAATTTTATCCCTGAGGTAGCTACAAAGCCCCACATATTCCTAATGATATAAACCCTCCTATGATCACAAAGTAACACTTGCTAAAAGTACTTTCCATAGGGAAAAAAAAAATTCATTCTCCATGGAACTTGATTACAGACTACTGAAGAGCACAAAACCTGTGCTGGTGGACACGCTTCTACACTATTCAATATGAGCTTAACAAAAGGTTTTATCCCACAGGTAAGTTTGATGCAACTTTGCAAGGGTATCCCCACCACAGAGCCATTGGGTTCATAGATTAATATGAGGCTAATTGCCCTTATGGGCCATTTTAAGCCTAGCCAATTGCCCCATATGAGAATCAAACCCTGTGTCAGTAAGGTATACACCTTAACTATTATGCCAGCCTCCCTGGCATTAGGAGCCTCGCCCTTATAGCTGTGGAATAGATTATAAGTTACCTGATAAACTATGATATTAAATTTGTTTTAGACATGATCCCCAGCAGTCTGGCTTTACTAGAAAATCTTACGCAGACTCTGCCACAACTTGCTGTGAGGGAAAGATTGTTTTTGTTTTCTTGTATTTTGTGTTGCTTTATTGTTTTCTTCTGTTTTGTATATTGTGATTAATTTTCCTTTACACTGTGTTTTACTTGCATTCTGCTTTTGATTGCATATTTAAACTAGGAAAGAGACCACAGCTGTATCTCTTGTGTGTCACTCAGAAATTAAGTTTTTCTCACCTTCCCACCCTAGTGCTGTTGTGTTTTTAAACTCAACTATCTTTCTAGTTGCTTGCCCTTATGCTAATGTGATCACACAGCTCCTTCCCTCTCCTCTTTCACTGGCATCTGTGAGTAAGCACAAAATTATCATTTTATGAAATCACTCCCCTTCAACTATTTAAATTTGTTGACCATCCTACTTTGGTCAATAGAAGCAGAATACAAAGCGCTCACCCCTTCCAATCTGTCTTGTTCTTTTAAAATTAGTTTCTCTTCACTTAGATAGCTAAAGCTTCAGTTACCCCCATCCCCAATTGTCCATCTTACCTTTAAAATATGTAACATCTACTCCAAGACCACCTATTAATGGATAGCCCACATTCTGCATCTCAGTGGTCATCTTGGGATTAGTGCTTCTGTTTTGCTCCACATGTGAGAGAAGAAGCACAGAGACATTATTTCCTGGGGACTGCTGATCACTGGAAAGCCTAATAACTGCTTCATAGGTACCAGTTTGGAATTTATGCTTACATTTTGCTCCTGGAGAGAGAAGGAACAGAGTGCATAGATTCCTGACTCTTTCTGGTTGAGATGTGTGTATCCATGCCTGATCTTCCTGATTGGTCTGGTTGCTGTTCAGAGCATCTACCAGGAAAAGGCTACAGCAAGTCTCCATACTCTTACGTCATCTGGGACAAGATGGTGGATTACCAAACAGGCCGTGGCCTGCTTCTCATCTTGGGACTGGTGCTACTATTTTACTTCTGGTGAGAGAAGCAAAGGAGCATTGTATCCCAGGAGACTGAAGCTGCAGTGACACCAACACTAGTAGTAATCAGGCACTAGCCATTCAGGTGAGTCCCCTCTTTTCGTCATTCTTGACAAGCTAATTCTTGCTTTTGTAAGCACTGCTTGATTTGCTCCTAATTTCTGAATATCTGCCTAAGTACTTCATCCATAAATCATCCCACTCTTTTATTAGTTTCCCCTCAAGTGTTTGGCAGTGCCCTGTATAGCCACAGACATCTTGAGTTGACATTTTTCCTGTAAAAGCACCATTGAAATTTCATCAGCACCTTGTTGCACACAGACGACTAGTTTGCAGTGACAAGCACTCTCCCCAGAGCTGCAAACTGGATACTTCTGATATTACTTTATATTTTCACTCCAACTGTCTAATCAACAGATACAAGACTGTTGCTATGGATATGAACTTTCCCACTGTATCTGTTACCAGCTTGGTGGATTTGGGCATCTTGAGGCAATGTAGAAATTGCCTCATGTTTACTGATGACCCATTAATTTTCAAGCAAACTGATGTGGTATGTGAGAGATGTATTTACACAATGTCACTCTAGGCAAAGCACTCACATATAAGCACTCCTAATGTCAATAAGGTTGTCAGTTGTACACATTCTGCACCCATGGCACACAATTCAAAGCAGACTCATAGACCCATGTATGTTGAGCCACTTAAATCTAACCTTCCTAAACCACAAAAATCTAGAAGTACACATAGCAAACACCCTCAGCAACACCAAATGCATTCTTTCAAAACAGCACCCACATCAACACATATAGCCACATCTCATGGAGCCTCTACTTTTAGGCCCATAATGCAAGTCATCACAGAATACAACATTTCAGTCATTGGAAACTCCATTGTGAAACAGACTGATATCCCTCTCATCAGGCTGAGTAAGGCAAAAGTCATGGTCTGTTGCTTATCAGGGGCCAGGTCATTGGACCACAAGTAGTAGTATGACTCAGTCATAATCCATGTGAGTGTTATGACCTGAGATGTACATCCCTAGACTATATGAGGAGAGACATCATGTAACTCTTGAATATAGGTTCATAGGTTCATAGGTTCATACTAGGCTATCTGCCCTAGGGCATTTATAAGCCTAGCCAGAGTGTGTGTGGCTTTCGCCATCCCTTGCAATGTGAATATTATGCCCATTTAGGGTTTACTTTACTGTGCCTCTGACTAGAAGTGACACAGTGATGACCCCCGGTGTAAATCTACGATCTCCCATCCACTCGTCAAGATATGTTTCCCAGAATGGTATAAGCCTAGCACTGAGCAGCATTTCACCTTCTCCAAGAATTATGCGACAAAATGAACAAAAGATGCTTGACTTTAATAATTGGCTAAATTTCTGGTGTCATTCTACCCCATTTCTGGAACAAGCTTTTCATTCACATGAAGCAAAGCCCTTCCCTGTCCCTCTTCAAGTGCAACCTAGATCAACAGATGGATAATCTTAAATTTACTTCTGGGGTGGCGCCATTGTCCCTCATAGGCAGAGGCAGTCAGCATTAGATTCCATAGCATAGGGTTATACCTGTGTGAACTTCGTTTACCTAACTACTGAAAATTGGGAAACTTGGGTTAAATATGGCTAGGCCTGTAAGGGCTGCTCAGCCAATTAGCGTAGTAATCTCCTATGAACCTATGAACTATATGATAAAGAACATCATGTGCTAAAACAAGTCATATGATATATATGACAAAGTTAAATACAATAATAGACCTTTTGTGAGAAATATTTAAAAATGAAATACATATTGCAGCATGAAACAATCCTTTATATTCTTTCTAACTTCATTTTAAAAATGCCAGTGATACTGATAGTGATGCTAATAGATTTGTTCAGACCTGAGAGGTGGCTGGTATTAAGTCTGAGCTGCCAATAAAAATTCCCCATACTGCATCTGAGCTGCCAATAAAAATTCTCCATATTGCAAAAAGGTTTCTTATCTCCTGCCATAAAAGTGAGCTTCTAAAACCTTCTGCAGCAACCAGTTAGTTTACTGAATGTATTATTCTTGGAACAATGGTTAATATAATTAGGGGCACTCAGTGAAATGTACCACACGATCAGTGATGGACAATGCAAGAGTAGCCTTTCCATAAACCTATCTATGCAGTGATCAGTTTAACTATTTTTTTTAATTAGCCAAACCATCTTGTCTTGCAACGCAATATAAACTTTTGAACTTGCCAGCTAATACAGCAGGATTTATAAAACTTTGCCCACCTTGTGCATGTGAGGTCTGACTAATTTGCTGCCCAAAAAGTGAACAGAAAATAAGACAGTGGAAGAGATGTGTTAGGTTATTGTCATGGTGGAGCAATAAGTTAACCAAAAATAAGGGATGAGTTAAGCTTAGTGTTAGTTCTCCAGCCCAAGCACTAACTATTATAACACCATGTAATGTTCTAGAGAGGTCCCTGACCACAACAGTAGAAAGGAGAAGTATGTCACTGGCAGACAAAGACTAACACTATTGCTCTAGTCATTACCTCATGTGTTGCTGAAAGCTGAATCTGGAAGAATGTCATTTTACCAGGATGAAAAAGCCATTTATTGTATTTATTAAAAAAAGGAAAAAAAAATAAAGGAATACATGGGGAAATACCCAGACCACTGTTTCTACCATCTTTTTTCTGATATTTATGTGCTCTGAGGTAAAGATCATAATCATCTGAGCGTGTTTGTGGTTTGCATATTGTGGTGTTCAGATTCAAGCTAAGGAAGTTTTACTGTGGTGAACCAGGCTGAACATTAAAGGACTGTTCAAAGTTTAGCACAAAGTATTTATAGTATCAAACTGTAAGGAGTTCACACAGCACTGTTAGCCACCGCTGTGCAAGAATATTACAGCATGGTGACTGAGCAACCACATGGGATTCACAGACACTGAGTGCTGTGCACAGCATGGCAATGCCGAGGTTTCAGATTTTCATTTGAAAAGTGAGGGCATTAAAATCATCTGCTCCAGTAAAATGCTACTTTAAATTATGCGCTCTGATGAACCTAATTTTGGAAACCAAGAAAGAGAAGCAAATAAGTTAACAGCATCTTGACTTAATGAAAATTATCAAAAGAATCTGAGCATGCCACTCAGAGAACTTCACAGAAAGATTATCTTACTGGCAGACTGAAAAGGCTAACTAAGTCATCTTCTGGGTATGGGGTGAATTTTACTTAATTATTCATGCTGCTCTAAGTGCTAATAGATGCAGCATGCCAGTAACACTTAGCTCAGCCCTGCATTATGTATAGAGGCATTCTTAATGCCTTCCCCTCAGTATTATTAATTCTACTTCTAACTAAGAAAGACATTTCTCTGCACTGAAAACTGACATGCAGTCCCCAAATTAATGACCTACACTTCATTCTTTACATTTTTATACAGTTAACACATGGTTTTCATGGCTGCCAATAGGGAAGTTTCTTTTTCTAGACAATCTTAGATAGCATAAAGTTATCTTCATTAAAAAAAAAAAATTGATATTCTGTGGGCTCCTAAATATATCCAAATGCACCTACCACCCGGATAGGCACAAAGACAATTTGCTTATATGAGTAGTTAATGACAGCCTTATATAGCCAATTGATTGGACTACACATATGTTATAATGTGAAAAGAAATGCAGGTGGGGGAAATGCAAGCATTTTCATTTTGTTTAAAATGCTATGTATAAGCTTTACAAAAAGAAATATTGCCAGATAACACTTCCAAAAGTTATAATCTAATGGAGGGTAACTGTTGACTTACTTTCTGCCTTCAATGACGTTCAATCCTCTCTCACTTCCTTTCCACAAATGTAAAAATTGCTGCAATAAATATCATAAGAATATATCTATGTCAAGTACCTAAAATGCACATACACACAGACAGACAGACACACACACACACACACACACACACACACACACACACACACACACACACACACACACACACACACACACACACACACACACCACACACACACACACACACACACACACACACACACGCGCATGGCTACATATATAATTATACACGAACACACATTGACTTTCTTCTGTCTCTAGCTTTGCTCCACAGTGTAGATGAAAAAAACCCTAACCATGATTTAAGCAATCAGAGTCCTTGTAGAGGTAGATGTGTTGGAAGAACCAGGAGGAGTATGGTGGGAATTGATGGTCAGATGCCATCTAGCCTATCCTAAAGTAGGAACTGATGGTCTTACTGCTTGTATGTTAGTAGTGTCATACTCCCAAACCAGGGATGGATGCTCT